>NC_036851.1:38579185-38593000 GCF_002910315.2 Salvelinus sp. IW2-2015 | reverse complement strand
GAGTGAGTGAGTGAGTGAGTTGAGTGTGAGTGAGTGAGTGAGTGAGTCTGAGTGAGTGGAGTGAGTAGAGTGAGTGAGTGAGTGAGTGAGTGAGTGAGGAGTGTGTGTGGTATATATATATTATGTACACACGTCCACAAGCTCCTTGTTTTAGTGGCCTTAGTATTCTTTGTTTTCTTTTATTATTTTAGTTAGGTCAGGGTGTGACATGGGAAGTTTGTGTGTTTGTCTATGTTCTATGTGTGCACTTAGTTCGTTTTAGCTTCACGATCGTTTGTTTGTGTTCGTTTTAATAAGTATTTGTTTTTTCTTCATTAAAAGAAGATGGCTTTCTTTCACGCTGCGCCTTGGTCCTCTCTCACACCCATAGACGATCGTGACACCAAGAGATCCTATAGACGAGATGGGGTGAAAAAGTGTCCCCTCAACCAGCCCTCTACTGCTCTGCTGCTTGCCGCGTGTCTATATCCTGATTCAGGCTCTCCATTGCATACATTCCCCCTCTCTATTGTGCATCTGTGTCAGCCATTGTGCGTCCATTGTCTGTCAGTCATTGGTTGAGTAGCAGGGAGAACAGGAGGAAGATAGAACAGTGAACTGGGAGGAGATCCAGAGAAAGGAGAAGGATTGGAGAAGAGATCTAGTTTGGCAAGTGTTAAGCCACATGGCGGAGGGTGGCGAGGTGGGTGGGGGAGGGGGTGAGGGGTGGATTAGGGGAAGGGTGGACGGATGGAGGGGTGGATAGGGGGAGGTTGGAGGGTAGAGGGGTGGAGAGGTGGATAGGGGATGGTGGATAGGGGAGGGTGGATGGGGATGCACAGAATAGAAGAGGGAGACAAAGTGACAGGGATGTTGAGTGGAGTTTGTGTGTGTGTCTGTGTGTGGGCGTGAGGGTGTGTGTTTCTCTGTGTGTGGGGGGTTTGAGGGGTGTGTGTGTGTGTCTGTTTGTGTGTCCTGATCATGAGGGGGGGGTCCCTAGTAAGGGCTGTAATCGAACAAGCACCCCCTCACACCACATGAACACCACAGACACACACACTACACAGACCACCATTGATACACGACAACACCAGAAGCTGAGGTAGGTTCACCTAACATCACAATACACAGAAACTGAGAGATAGAGACATGGAATGGACAAGGGAGGATGGTGATGATTAGTTGTGAGCGTCTGGGGTCCACTCACCAACCAAGAATTCACAAAATGGAACAAACACCAAATTGAGACTGCATGCAGAATTCTGCAAAAATATCCTCAGTGTACAATGTAGAACACCAAATAATGCATGCAGAGCAGAATTAGGCCGATACCCGCTAATTATCAAAATCCAGAAAAAGAGCCGTTAAATTCTACAACCACCTAAAAGGAAGCGATTCCCAAACCTTCCATAACAAAGCCATCACCTACAGAGAGATGTACCTGGCGAAGAGTCCCCTAAGCCAAGCTCGGTCCTGGGGCACTGTACACAAACACAACACAACCCCACGAGCCCCAGGACAAACCAAATTAGACCCAACCAAATCATGAGAAAACAAAAAGATAATTACTTGACACATTGGAAAGAATAACAAAAAAACAGAGCAAACTAGAATGCTATATTGGCCCTAAACAGAGAGTACAGTGGCAGAATACTGACCACTGTGACTGACCCAAACTTAAGGAAAGCTTTGACTATGTACAGACTCAGTGAGCATAGCCTTGCATTGAGAAAGGCCGCATAGGTAGACATGGATCTCAAGAGAAGACAGGCTATGTGCACCACTGCCCACACAATAGGTGGAGACTGAGCTGCACTTCCTAACCTCCTGCCCATGTATGACCGTATCAACCAGTGAAGAACAAACACCATTGTATATACAACCCATATTTATGCTTATTTATTTTCCCTTTTGTACCGTAACCATTTTTACACCGTTACAACACTGTATATATAAATAATATGACATGTGAAATGTCTTTATTCTTTTCAAACTTCCGTATATGTAATGTTTACTGTTAATTTTTATTGTTTATTTCAATTTTGTATATTATCTACCTCACTTTCTTTGGCAATGTTAACGTATGTTTCCCATGCCAATAAAGCCCCTTGAATTGAATTGATTGAGAAAGGGAGAAAGAAAGATGGGATGGGATGGAGAGATTGTGAGCTAATAGATACAACAGAGACAACTAGACAAATAGAGAGGGAGAGACCAAATAAACATACTGTACTGCATACTAATGCAGAGAGGGAGAGAGAGAGAGACACGCAAAAACACACACACACAGAGACACACACACACACACAAAAACACACACAGAGAGAGAGACACACACATTCTCTCACACACACACACACACACACACAAGCAGACACACACACGTGCGCATGCATGGTCAGTTAAATCTCTAGCAGACACATTTGGCTTTAGTGAGAAGAACACCATAAAACAGCCAACTCATCTCCTGTTGTCTGACAGTAATCTGGTCATACCTTGTCACAACTCTGTCCGCAAGTCAACATATTCATCTCACTAACTCTCTCTTAGCTCACTCTCTCCATTCCATCTTTCTCTCCCCCTTTCTCACTCTCCATCTTCAAGTAATGTTTACACTCAGATAAACTATAAAGCAGTTGGAAGTGTAACATCCTTCTTTTACAGCCTCTCCGCTCCACTCCTCTCCCTTTCCCTCTCCACTCCACTCCTCTCCCCTTCCCTCTCTGCTCCTCTCCTCTGTCATGACTTGCCCTGTTGGGTGAGCATCATAAGCGGCAGATCCACCCCTCCCTTTCTCTCTCCCGCAGAGGGATAGAGGGGTGAAGTTGGCCGTTTTACGACAATCGTAAATACCTGCAGGGAAATCTTCCCTCCCACTCTTTCAGAAATGGAAGTTAAATCCCTTTGTTACCACAGAGAGAAACGTTGCAGTACGGTAACATCAAAAGGTTTAATAATGAAACAATATGTCTATATTCTAAACAGTTGGAATGGTCAGAGTGTACTTAAAGAACAATCCTGTGGAATTTGTTAATAATTTGTGWTGTAACTAAAAACAGTATAACAACATAAGTGTATCTCTGAATGTATATATTTCCCAGTTGTCAGGCTCACATCCAAATGTTGGGGAACTTAAATGATTAAATATGAAACTATTTGTGAAAAGATTAAATGTGACGTTAGCCTTCAGAATGAGAGAATTGTTTTTCATATAAAGTCTTAAGTCAGTGACCACACATGAGCACAGACATTACGTCGGCGTCATGGAACGCCCCCTTTACCCAGAGTGCATAAAACCTACTTCTGACAAAATTTACATTAGACCAGACAGGGTGAAGAGGTGGCTTCATGGCTGAGAAATGGTTTAAAACTAAGAGTCAAGAAAAAGTAAGGACGGGAGTCCCCACGTTGAAATGGCTACCACTCTATAGACCAGTTACGTGCAGTTCCAGCTGAATATGTTACAAATGGTTAAGAAATCTACCAAACTAAAGACTGCACATTCACAGTCTGTAGCTGTATATGTAAAATAGTCTAGGAAACACGACCGAACACGAGAGGAGAACATTTCCCTATCGAACGACCTTTGGTACGTCTGACGTATCCATTATAACATATACTTCCAGAACAAAGGGAACAAGCTACGACTACAAAGGACATGGTGACCTCTGGTGGACAACCAGAGACTTACACAACCAGAAACTTTGTCGACTGACTCTCCAGAAAATGGACCGGCGATTTCAACAGAGAGACAACAAAGGCATYCAATCGTAAATATGTACATTGCAATTCTTGTGCAAAGTATTAGCATTTCCATGAGCATAGTTAACAGCTGGATGTATGATAGTGAAGTCCTTTGTTTTTTCTCCCGCACTTTCAGAATGAGACTGATAGAAGGCAACAATTAATTAATGACTTATTGATGACTGAAATGTGAGAGATATTTATATCTTTAAGAGTTCATTCGGAAAACGGTAACTCGTTATACAAACTTTTTCCATGGTGCCCCAAGATTGCTAATGAGTTGATTGTTACAGGATTAACTTAATCATCGTAATAATTAAACATAGTTAATCGATTTGATAAAGCAATCGTCATCACATTAATGATAGCAAAAACACGACACCCCTTCCCTCTCTTCTCCGCTCCTCTCCGCTCCTCTCCCCTTCCCTTCCCTCTCCGCTCCTCTTCTCTCCCTTCCCTCTCTGCTCTGCTCCTCCCCCTTCCCTTCCCTCTCTTCTCCGCTCCCTCCTCTCCCCTTCCCTCTCTTCTAGCTCCTCTCCACTCCTCTCCCTTCCCTCTCTGCTCCTCTCCTCTCCCCTTCCCTCTCTGCTCCTCTCCTCACCCCTTCCCTCTCTGCTCTTCTCCTCTCCCTTCCCTCTCCGCTCCTCTCTCTCCCCTTCCCTCTCTAATCCTCTCCTCACACATTCCCTCTCTGCTCTTCTCCTCTCCTCAACCCTTCCCTCTCTGCTCTGCTCCTCTCCCCTATCTGCTCCTCTCCTACCTTCAGGAGTGATCTGTTCTGTCATGTCTCTCTCAGACAGAAAGCCGTGCTGTTTCATAAAGATGGATCTCTTCCTGGCTCCAGGTATAATGAATCCAGACTAGCATTTGGCCTGCGTCGCTAATGGAAGCTATTAGCGTTAGCTTCTAGCATTAGTTGGGCGTTTGCGATTGATATTAACTGTACCTGTTAGCAATAAAATGTTAGCATTTTGCGATCGACGTCTGTGAGGTATAAGCCATAGCATGTCCCAACTTGAAGACACTCAGAGCTTGCACCTGCTCGCTCCAGGGATGAAGCGTGGGTGGTGTACCAGTTCATCCCACCCTTAATATTAGTTGTTATCCCGCCTTCTGTCTAGGCCTGATGGATGCCTTCAAATTCTCTACTAAAAACCACATCTATTGGTTTTCTCCACTGTTTCTACATGACTATATTACATCAATATCTGTTCTCCACTGTTTCTACATGACTATATTACATCAATATCTGTTCTCCAGTCGTTTCTACATGACTATATTACATCAATATCTGTTCTCCACTGTTTCTACATGACTATATTACATCAATATCTGTTCTCCACTGTTTCTACATGACTATATTACATCAATATATGTTCTCCACTGTTTCTACAGTGGGGCAAAAAAGTATTTAGTCAGCCACCAATTGTGCAAGTTCTCCCACTTAAAAAGATGAGCGAGGCCTGTAATTTTCATCATAGGTACACTTCAACTATAACAGACAAAATGAGAAGAAGAAAATCCAGAAAATCACATTGTAGATTTTTAATGAATTTATTTGCAAATTATGGTGGAAAATAAGTATTTGGTCACCTACAACAAGCAAGATTTCTGGCTCTCACAGACCTGTAACTTCTTCTTTAAGAGGCTCCTCTGTCCTTCACTCGTTACCTGTATTAATGGCACCTGTTTGAACTTGTTATCAGTATAAAAGACACCTGTCCACAACCTCAAACAGTCACACTCCAAACTCCACTATGGCCAAGAACAAAGAGCTGTCAAAGGACACCAGAAACAAAATTGTAGACCTGCACCAGGCTGGGAAAACTGAATCTGCAATAGGTAAGCAGCTTGGTTTGAAGAAATCAACTGTGGGAGCAGTTATTAGGAAATGGAAGACATACAAGACCACTGATAATCTCCCTCGATCTGGGGCTCCACGCAAGATCTCACCCCGTGGGGTCAAAATGATCACAAGAACGATGAGCAAAAATCCCAGAACCACACGGGGGGACCTAGTGAATGACCTGCAGAGAGCTGGGACCAAAGTAACAAAGCCTACCATCAGCAACACACTACGCCGCCAGGGACTCAAATCCTGCAGTGCAAGACGTGTCCCCCTGCTTAAGCCAGTACATGTCCAGGCCCGTCTGAAGTTTGCTAGAGAGCATTTGGATGATCCAGAAGAAGATTGGGAGAATGTCATATGGTCAGATGAAACCAAAATAGAACTTTTTGGTAAAAACTCAACTCGTCGTGTTTGGAGACAAAGAATGCTGAGTTGCATCCCAAGAACACCGTACCTACTGTGAAGCATGGGGGTGGAAACATCATGCTTTGGGGCTGTTTTTCTGCAAAGGGACCAGGACGACTGATCCGTGTAAAGGAAAGAATGAATGGGGCCATGTATCATGAGATTTTGAGTGAACCTCCTTCCATCAGCAAGGGCATGAAGATGAAACGTGGCTGGGTCTTTCAGCATGACAATGATCCCAAACACACCGCCCGGGCAACGAAGGAGTGGCTTCGTAAGAAGCATTTCAAGGTCCTGGAGTGGCCTAGCCAGTCTCCAGATCTCAACCCCATAGAAAATCTTTGGAGGGAGTTGAAAGTCCGTGTGCCCAGCAACAGCCCCAAAACATCACTGCTCTAGAGGAGATCTGCATGGAGGAATGGGCCAAAATACCAGCAACAGTGTGTGAAAACCTGTGTAGACTTACAGAAAACGTTTGACCTCTGTCATTGCCAACAAAGGTATAAACAAAGTATTGAGATAAACTTTTGTTATTGACCAAATACTTATTTTCCACCATAATTTGCAAATAAATTCATTAAAAATCCTACAATGTGATTCTGGATTTTTTTTCTCATTTTGTCTGTCATAGTTGAGGTGTACCTATGATGAAAATTACAGGCCTCTCTCATCTTTTTAAGTGGGAGAACTTGCACAATTGGTGGCTGACTAAATACTTTTTTGCCCCACTGTACATGACTATATTACATCAATATCTGTTCTCCACTGTTTCTACATGACTATATTACATCAATATATGTTCTCCACTGTTTCTACATGACTACATTACATCAATATCTGTTCTCCACTGTTTCTACATGACTATATTACATCAATACTGTTCTCCACTGTTTCTACATGACTATATTACATCAATATCTGTTCTCCACTGTTTCTACATGACTATATTACATCAATATCTTTTCTCCACTGTTTCACATGACTATATTACATCAATATCATGTTCTCCACTGTTTCTACATGACTATATTACATCAATATCTGTTCTCCACTGTTTCTACATGACTATATTACATCAATATCTGTTCTCCACTGTTTCAACATGACTATATTACATCAATATCTGGTGCCATATTCTCATCTGTTTGAAGCCTTTTCTTGATGTGGTAATCCCCCACCCCACCCTGGGTCCCATGCTTCGACTTGTGTCCATGTAGATCTTGGGGATTAGGATTAGACCATATGAAAGGAGGAGTGTCTATTGTGTTTTATCAGTCAAAGCGGCTGTGTGTGATTATGCTCCTCATGCTTTCCATCGAAACAGTTAGGAACAGTTGGTAAATATTATTCTGACATTTTATGACGTTTTTGTTTGTTTTGGTCTTCGGCAAGGTTTTGGTCTTTCCGGCTGTTCGTGCATAAATGTTTTCTCGAGGCAAGCCGAAGTTGGTAGCCAAAGTCTATGCTCCTTCATTGTTGATCGGTCAACAATAAGGATTCTTCAATGGAGTGTTTATTGTCATTCAATGAGAGATTAATTGTTTTCATGCACATTTTTATCCACTTGAAATACTGCCCCAAATATATTAGCTAGATGTAAAAAATTAAGAACAGATTTCTTGAGTTATTTTAGATTCATTCTGATTATTTTGAGAAAGTGTATACTGGCTACGGTGTCTCAAAATGYACCAACAGTACAATTGCTGTTTAGATATTTTTTTTTTTTTGCAAAGGTTTCTTAGCATGTTACACTAATGATGAAGGTGAAGTCTCGTTATCAAATTAAAGACGTGATTTGATTTGATTTGGATCTCTTTTAGTCCCCATTTGGACTAATCTTCCAAGAGTCCTTGTGAGACTCAATTCAGGAAAACACTACTCCTCTTCACACAGCTATGATGAATGTGTCTGAGAGTAAAATAATCCATCTATGGTCCAGTGCATTGAGATAAGGTCAGACGCTGGAGCTTTCTGACTGGGTTTAGACATAGTCCTGGGTGCAGCTGTGACAGACTGTCATCTAAAACAGGGGAGGAGCCAAGAGAGAAAAATGACAAAAGAGTATTTGACTATTAAAGAGTCCTTAGAGACACAAGAGGGGAAAAGAAAGGTAGGAGTCTACTGGCACGGTGCCCATACTACATCTGACCATGTCTTACCCAAATCTGTCCTGATTAGATAAACCCCGAAGCCCAGCACAACCCAGGACCACTCGGGACAAGGGACTAGGGAGTCTGGAGAGTCTGTTGACTGTGACTCTATAAGGCTTTCTGGATCGAGCCAGGCGACACATCGGACAAGCTAATGAGAAGACTAATAGTGTGTGTGTGTGTGTGTGTGTGCGTGTGGTTACAGTCATTAAACTGCTAGTCATTAAACGTCTACAGTCATTAAACTTCTACAATCACTAAACTGCTAGTCATATTAAACGTCTACAGGTCATTAAACTGCTAGTCATTTAAACTTCTACAGTCATTAAACTTCTCCAGTCATTAAACTTCTACAGTTATTAAACTTCTCCAGTCATTAAACTGCTACAGTCATTAAACTTCTCCAGTCATTAAACTTCTACAGTCATTAAACTGCTAGTCATTAAACGTCTACAGTCATTAAACTTCTCCAGTCATTAAACTTCTACAGTCATTAAACTGCTAGTCATTAAACGTCTACAGTCATTAAACTTCTCCAGTCATTAAACTTCTACAGTCATTAAACTGCTAGTCATTTAAACGTCTACAGTCATTAAACTTCTCCAGTCATTAAACTTCTCCAGTCATTAAACTGCTACAGTCATTAAACTGCTAGTCATTAAACGTCTACAGTCATTTAAACTTCTACAGTCATTAAACTGCTACAGTCATTAAACTGCTACAGTCATTAAACTGCTACAGTCATTAAACGTCTACAGTCATTAAACTGCTACAGTCATCAAACTGCTACAGTCATTAAACTGCTACAGTCATTAAACTGCCACAGTCATTAAACTGCTACAATCATTAAACGTCTACAGTCATTAAACGTCTACAGTCATTAAACGTCTACAGTCATTAAACTGCTACAGTCATTAAACTGGTACAGTCATTAAACTGCTACAGTCATTAAACTGCTACAGTCATTAAACTGCTACAGTCATTAAACGTCTACAGTCATTAAACTGCTACAGTCATTAAACCGCTACAGTCATTAAACCGCTACAGTCATTAAACTGCTACAGTCATTAAACTTCTACAATCACTAAACTGCTACAGTCACTAAACTGCTACAGTCATTAAACGTCTACAGTCATTAAACTGCTACAGTCATCAAACTGCTACAGTCATTAAACTGCTACAGTCATAAACTTCTCCAGTCATTAACTCTACAGTCATTAAACTGCTAGTCATTAAACTGCTACTCACTAAACTGCTACAGTCATTAAACTGCTACAGTCATTAAACTGCTAGTCATTAAACTGCTACAGTCATTAAACTGCTACAGTCATTAAACTGCTACAGTCATTAAACTGCTACAGTCATTAAATGCTAGTCATTAAACTGCTACAGTCATTAAACTGCTACAGTCATTAAACTGCTACAGTCATTAAACTGCTACAGTCATTAAACTGCTACAGTCATTAAACTGCTAGTCATTAAACTGCTACAGTCATTAAAACTGCTACAGTCATTAAACTGCTACAGTCATTAAACTGCTACAGTCATTAAAACTGCTAGTCATTAAACTGCTACAGTCATTAAACGGCTACAGTCATTAAACTGCTACAGTCATTAAACTGCTAGTCATTAAACTGCTACAGTCATTAAACGGCTACAGTCATTAAACTGCTACAGTCATTAAACTTGTCATTAAACTGCTACAGTCATTAAACGGCTACAGTCATTAAACTGCTACAGTCATTAAACTGCTAGTCATTAAACTTGCTACAGTCATCAAACTGCTACAGTCATTAAACTGCTACAGTCATTAAACTGCTACAGTCATTAAACTGCTAGTCATTAAACTGCTACAGTCATTAAACTGCTACAGTCATTAAACTGCTACAGTCATTAAACTGCTACAGTCATTAAACTGCTACAGTCATTAAACTGCTACAGTCATTAAACTGCTACAGTCATTAAACTGCTACAGTCATTAAACTGCTACAGTCATTAAAACTGCTACAGTCATTAAACTGCTACAGTCATTAAACTGCTACAGTCACTAAACTGCTACAGTCATTAAACTGCTACAGTCATTAAACTGCTACAGTCATTAAACTGCTACAGTCATTAAACTGCTCAGTCATTAAACCTACAGTCACTTAAACTGCTACAGTCACTAAACTGCTACAGTCATTAAACTGCTACAGTCATTAAACTGCTACAGTCATTAAACTGCTACAGTCATTAAACGCTACAGTCATTAAACTTCTACAGTCATTAAACTTCTACAATCACTAAACTGCTACAGTCACTAAACGGCTACAGTCATTAAACGGCTACAGTCATTAAACGGCTACAGTCATCAAACTGCTACAGTCATCAAACTGCTACAGTCATTAAACTGCCACAGTCATTAAACTGCCACAGTCATTAAACTGCCACAGTCATTAAACTGCCACAGTCATTAAACGGCTACAGTCATTAAACTTCTACAGTCATTAAATGGCTACAGTCATTAAACTTCTACAGTCATCAAACTGCTACAGTCATCAAACGGCTACAGTCATCGAACTGCTACAGTCATCAAATTGTTACATCATTAAACTGCTACAGTCATTAAACTTCTTACAGTCATTAAACTTCTACAGTCACTAAACCGCTACAGTCATTAAACCGCTACAGTCATTAAAACCGCTACAGTCATTAAACCGCTACAGTCATTAAACTGCTACAGTCATTAAACTTCTACAATCACTAAACTGCTACAGTCACTAAACTGCTACAGTCATTAAACTGCTACAGTCATTAAACGTCTACAGTCATTAAACTGCTACAGTCATCAAACTGCTACAGTCATTAAACTGCTACAGTCATTAAACTGCCACAGTCATTAAACTGCTACAATCATTAAACTGCTACAGTCATTAAACGTCTACAGTCTTAAACTGCTACAGTCATTAAACTGCTACAGCTCATAACTGCTACAGTCATTAAACTGCTACAGTCATTAAACGTCTACAGTCATTAAACGTCTTACAGTCATTAAACTGCTACAGTCATTAAACGTGCTTACAGTCATTAAACTGCTACAGTCATTTAAACTGCTACAGTCATTAAACTTTTCTCAGTCATTAAACTTCTACAGTCATTAAACTGCTAGTCATTAAACGTCTACAGTCATTAAACTTCTACAATCACTAAACTGCTAGTCATTAAACGTCTACAGTCATTAAAACTGCTAGTCATTAAACTTCTACAGTCATTAAACTTCTCCAGTCATTAAACTTCTACAGTCATTAAACTTCTCCAGTCATTAAACTGCTACAGTCATTAAACTTCTACAGTCATTAAACTTCTTCCAGTCATTAAACTGCTACAGTCATTAAACGTCTACAGTCATTAAAACTGCTACAGTCATTAAACCGCTACAGTCATATTAACCGCTACAGTCATTAAACCGCTACAGTCATTAAACTTCTACAAATCACTAAACTGCTACATCACTAAACTGCTACAGTCATTAAACGTCTACAGTCATTAAACTGCTACAGTCATCAAACTGCTACAGTCATTAAACGTCTACAGTCATTAAACTGCTACAGTCATTAAACTGCTACAGTATTAAACTTCTCCAGTCATTAAACTTCTACAGTCATTAAACTGCTAGTCATTAAACTGCTACAGTCACTAAACTGCTACAGTCATTAAACTTCTACAGTCATTAAACTGCTAGTCATTAAACTCTACAGTCACTAAACTGCTACAGTCATTAAACTGCTACAGTCATTAAACTGCTAGTCATTAAACTGCTACAGTCATTAAACTGCTACAGTCATTAAACTGCTTACAGTCATTAAACTGCTACAGTTCATTAAACTGCTACAGTCTTAAACTGCAGTCATTAAACTGCACAGTCATTAAACTGCTACAGTCATTAAACTGCTACGTCATTAAACTGCCTACAGTCATTAAACTGCTAGTCATTAAACTGCTACAGTCATTAAACGGCTACAGTCATTAAACTGCTACAGTCATTAAACTGCTAGTCATTAAACTGCTACAGTCATTAAACGGCTACAGTCATATTAAACTGCTACAGTCATTAAACTGCTAGTCATTAAACTGCTACAGTCATTTAAACGGCTACAGTCATTAAACTGCTACAGTCATTAAACTGCTATCATTAAACTGCTACAGTCATCAAACTGCTACAGTCATTAACTGCTACAGTCATTAAACTGCTACAGTCATTAAACTGCTAGTCATTAAACTGCTACAGTCATTAAAACTGCTACATCATTAACTGCTACAGTCATTAAACTGCTACAGTCATTAAAACTGCTACAGTCATTAAACTGCTACAGTCATTAAACTGCTACAGTCATTAAACTGCTACAGTCATTAAACTGCTTACAGTCATTAAACTGCTACAGTCATAAACTGCTACAGTCATTAAACTGCTACAGTCATTAAACTGCTACAGTCATTAAACTGCTACAGTCATTAACTGCTACAGTCATTAAACTGCTACAGTCATTAAACTGCTACAGTCATTAAACTGCTACAGTCACTAAACTGCTACAGTCATTAAACTGCTACAGTCATTAAACTGCTACAGTCATTAAACTGCTACAGTCATTAAACCGCTACAGTCATTAAACTTCTACAGTCATTAACTTCTACAATCACTAAACTGCTACAGTCACTAAACTGCTACAGTCATTAAACGGCTCAGTCATTAAACGGCTACAGTCATCAAACTGCTACAGTCATTCAAACTGCTACAGTCATTAAACTGCCACAGTCATTAAACTGCCACAGTCATTAAACTGCCACAGTCATTAAACGGCTACAGTCATTAAACTTCTACAGTCATTAAATGGCTACAGTCATTAAACTTCTACAGTCATCAAACTGCTACAGTCATCAAACGGCTACAGTCATCAAACTGCTACAGTCATCAAATTGTTACAGTCATTAAACTGCTACAGTCATTAAACCTTTACAGTCATTAAACTTCTACAGTCACTAAACCGCTACAGTCATTAACCGCTACAGTCATTAAACCGCTACAGTCATTAAACCCTACAGTCATTAAACCGCTACAGTCATTAAACTTCTACAATCACTAAACTGCTACAGTCACTAAACTGCTACAGTCATTAAACTGCTACAGTCATTAAACTCTACAGTCATTAAACTGCTACAGTCATCAAACTGCTACAGTCATTAAACTGCTACAGTCATTAAACTGCCACAGTCATTAAACTGCTACAATCATTAAACTGCTACAGTCATTAAACGTCTACAGTCATTAAACGTCTACAGTCATTAAACTGCTACAGTCATTAAACTGCTACAGTCATTAAACTGCTACAGTCATTAAACTCTACAGTCATTAAACTCTACAGTCATAACTCTACAGTCATTAAACGTCTACAGTCATTAAACTGCTACAGTCATTAAACGTCTACAGTCATTAAACTGCTACAGTCATTAAACTGCTACAGTCATTAAACTTCTCCAGTCATTAAACTTCTACAGTCATTAAACTGCTAGTCATTAAACGTCTACAGTCATTAAACTTCTACAATCACTAAACTGCTAGTCATTAAACGTCTACAGTCATTAAACTGCTAGTCATTAAACTTCTACAGTCATTAAACTTTCTCCAGTCATTAAACTTCTACAGTCATTAAA
>NC_036851.1:38573894-38577993 GCF_002910315.2 Salvelinus sp. IW2-2015 | reverse complement strand
CTAGTGACAGTGTGAGTTCTGTGAAACCTCTCCATCCTAGTGACAGTGTGAGTTCTGTGAACCCTCTCCATCCTAGTGGCAATGTGAGTTCTGTGAACCCTCTCCATCCTAGTTAGTGTGAATTATGTGAACCCTCTCCAGCCTAGTGACAGTGTGAGTTCTGTGAAACCTCTCCATCCTTGTGACAGTGTGAGTTCTGTGAACCCTTTCCATCCTTGTGACAGTGTGAGATCTGTGAACCCTCTCCATCCTAGTTAGTGTGAATTATGTGAACCCTCTCCAGCCTAGTTATGTGATGACCGACCAGCTCTCACAGTCTCACGTCAGAATTAGACATTCATCCATGTATCTCAAACGTCAAATTTCAAAAAGTTGTTCAAAATGTCAAATATAAAACTTTAAGTTTAAATTTAGGTATATTGAATACTGACTTGTATCAAGGGTGACCTGGCTTGATTGAACTCAAATTGCTGATCTAACTACAATACGTCTTCCACATCAAAGGGATGGGTCTAATCCACTGCATCAGAGATGTGCAAATCCAACCCCCTTTTTGAACATTTGCTGGAGTCAGGGCCTTTGGCAGGATTATACTGAGCTCTAAACCTCAGCGCCTGCTGACGTGACATGATGTGGCTTTGAAATCCTCCTCAGAAACGGCACAGCATAAACTTCTACAGTCATCAAACTTCTACAGTCATCAAACTGCTACAGTCATCAAACTGCTACAGTCATTAAACTTCTACAGTCATCAAACGGCTACAGTCATTAAACGGCTACAGTCATCAAACGGCTACAGTCATTAAACTGCTACAGTCATTAAACGGCTACAGTCATTAAACTTCTACAGTCATTAAACTGCCACAGTCATTAAACTGCCACAGTCATTAAACGGCTACAGTCATTAAACGGCTACAGTCATTAAACTGCTACAGTCATTAAACTTCTACAGTCATTAAACTGCTACAGTCAACAAACTGCTACAGTCATTAAACTGCTACAGTCATCAAACTGCTACAGTCATTCAAAGCTGCTCAGCAGTCATCAAACTGCTACAGTCATTAAACTGCTACAGTCATCAAACTGCTACAAGTCATCAAAACGGCTACAGTCATCAAACTGCTACAGTCATCAAAACTGCTACAGTCATTAAACGTCGGCTACAGTCAATTAAAACTGCTACAGTCATTAAACTGCTACAGTCATTAAACTGCTACAATCATTAAACGGGCTACAGTCATTAAACGGCTACAGTCATTAAACGGCTACAGTCATTAAAACGGCTACAGTCATTAAACTGCTACAGTCATTTAAATCGCTACAGTCATTAAACGGCTACAGTCATTAAACTGCTACAGTCATTAAAACTGCTACAGTCATTAAACTGCTACAGTCATTAAACTGCTACAGTCCATTAAAACTGCTAGCAGTCATTAAACTGCTACAGTCATTAAACTGCTACAGTCATTAAACTGCTACAGTCATTAAACTGTACAGTCACAAACTTGCTACAGTCATAAAACTGCTACAGCTATTAAACTGCTACAGTCATAACTGCTACAGTCATCAAAACTGCTACTATAATGCTAGCATCATAAACGGCTACAGTCATTAAACGGCTACAGTCATTAAACGGCTACAGTCATCAAACGGCTACAGTACATAAACTGCTACAGTCAACCAAACTGGCTACAGTCATTAAACTGCTACAGTCATCAAAACTGTTACAGCATTAAACTTCTTACAAGTCATCAAACGGCTACAGTCATTAAACTGCTACAGTCATTAAACTGCTACAGTCATTAAACTGCTACAAGTCATTAAAGGGCTAAGTCACAAACGGCTACAGTCATAAACGGGCTACAGTCATTAAACTGCTACAGTCATTAAGACTTCTAACAGTCATTAAAACTGCTACATCATCAAAACTGCTAACAGTCATCAAAATTGTACAGTCATTAAACTGCTACAAGTCATTAAACTTCTACAGTCATTAAACTTACATGCAGTCACTAAAACCGCTACAGTCACTAAACCGCTACAGTCATTAAACCGCTACAGTCATTAAAACGGCTACAGTCATTAAACTGCTACAGTCATTAAACCGCTACAAGTCATTAAACTTCTACAGTCATTAAACTTCTACAATCACTAAACTGCTCAGTCCACTAAATAACGGCTACAAGTCATAAACGGCTACAGTCATTAAACGGCTACAGTCAATCAAAACTGCTACAGTCATCAAAACTGCTACAGTCATTAAACTGCCACAGTCATTAAACTGCCACAGTCATTAAACTGCCAACAGTCATTAAACTGCCACAGTCATTAAACGGCTACAGTCATTAAACTTCTAACAGTCATTAAATGGCTACAGTCATTAAAACTGCTAAGCAGTCATTAACTTCTACAGTCATTAAACTTCTACAGTCACTAAACCCGCTTAACAGTCATTAAAACCGCTACAGTCATTAAAGCTGCTACAGTCATTAAACTGCTACGCAGACGTCATTAAACTGCTACAGTCATTAAACTGCTACAGTCATTAAACTGCTACAGTCATCAACTGCTAACAAGTCATTAAACTGCTACAGTCATTAAACTGCTACAGTCATTAAACTGCTACAGTCATTAAAAACGTGACAGTCATTAAACTGCTACAGTCATTAAACTGCTAACACAGTCATTAAACTGCTACAGTCATTAACTGCTACAGTCATTAAAACTGCTACAGTCATCAAACTGCTACATGTCATCAAAACGGCTACAGTCATTCAGATAAATGCTACAGTCATCAATTGTTCAGTCATTAAACTGCTAACAGTCATTAAACTTTTACAGTCATTAAACTTCTACAGTCACTAAACCGCTACAGTCATAAACCGCTACAGTCATTAAACCGCTACAGTCATTAAACCGCTACAGTCCATTAAATGCTACAGTCATTAAACTTCTACAATCACTAAACTGCTACAGTCACTAAATGCTACAGCATTAAACTGCATAACAGTCATTAAACTTCTACAGTCATTAAACTTCTACAGTCATTAAACTGCTAGTCATTAAACGTCTACAATTCATTAAAACTGCTACAGTCATTAAACTTCTCAGTCATTAAAACTTCTCCAGTCATTAAACTTCCTCCAGTCATTAAACTGCTAGTCATTAAACGTCTACAAATCATTAAACTGCTACAGTCATTAAAACTGCTACAGTCATTAAACTGCTACAGTCATTAAACTGCTTACCAGTCATTAAACTGTGCTACAAGTCATTCAAACTGCTACAGTCATTAAAGCTGCTAACAGTCATTAAACTGCTACAGTCATTAAACTGCTACAATCATTAAACTGCTACAGTCATTAAACTGCTACAGTCATTAAACCGCTACAAGTCATTAAACTGCAGAGCTAGTCATTAAACTGCTATACAGTCATTAAACTGCCTACAGTCCATTTAAACGCGCTACAGTCATTAAACTGCTAGTCATTTAAACTGCTAAACAGTCATTAAACCGCTACAGTCATTAAACCTGCTACAGTCATTAAAACTGCTACAGTCATTAAACGCCAGGCTACAGTCATTAAACTGCTAGTCATTAAACTCTGCTACAGTCATTAAAACTGCTACAGTCATTAAAAACCTGCTAGCATCATTAAACTGCTACAGTCATTAAACTGCTACAGTCATTAAACTGCTACAGTCATTAAAGCCGCTTACAAGTCATTAAAACTGCTAGTCATTAAACTTGCTACAGTCATTAAACCGCTACAGTCAATTAAAACTGCTAGTCATTAAACTGCTACAGTCATTAAACGCTACATCATTAAACTGCTGTCATTAAACGCTACAGTCATTAAACTGCTAGTCATTAAACTCTACAGTACATTAAACTGCTAAGTACATTATAAAACTGCTACAGTCATTAAACTGCTAACAGTCATTAAAACTGCTACAGTCATTAATGCCTACAATCATTAAACTACTAAGTCATTAAACCGCTAAACAGTCATATAAACTGCCTACAGTCATTAACTCAAGCATAAACAGTCATTAAACTGCTACAGTCATTAAAACTGCTACAGTCATTTAAACTGCA
>NC_036851.1:38557810-38571350 GCF_002910315.2 Salvelinus sp. IW2-2015 | reverse complement strand
ATTTGCAAATAAATTCATTAAAAATCCTACCAATGTGATTTTCTTGGATTTTTTTTCTCATTTTGTCCTGTCCATAGTTTGAGGTGTTACTATGAAATGAAAATTACAGGCCTCTCTCATCTTTTTAAGTGGGGAGAACTTGCACACAATTGGTGGCTGACTAAATACTTTTTTGCCCCACGTACATGACTATATTACATCAATATCTGTTCTCCACTGTTTCTACATGACTATATTACATCAATATATGTTCTCCACTGTTTCTACATGACTACATTACATCAATATCTGTTCTCCACTGTTTCTACATGACTATATTACATCAATATCTGTTCTCCCACTGTTTCTACATGACTATATTACATCAATATCTTTCTCCACTGTTTCAACATGACTATATTACATCAATATCTGGTGCCATATTCTCATCTGTTTGAAGCCTTTTCTTGATGTGGTAATCCCCCACCCCACCCTGGGTCCCATGCTTCGACTTGTGTCCATGTAGATCATTGGATTAGGATTAGACCATATGAAAGGAGGAGTGTCTATTGTGTTTTATCAGTCAAAGCGGCTGTGTGTGATTATGCTCCTCATGCTTTCCATCGAAACAGTTAGGAACAGTTGGTAAATATTATTCTGACATTTTATGACGTTTTTGTTTGTTTTGGTCTTCGGCAAGGTTTTGGTCTTTCCGGCTGTTCGTGCATAAATGTTTTCTCGGAGGCAAGCCGAAGTTGGTAGCCAAGTCTATGCTCCTTCATTGTTGATCGGTCAACAATAAGGATTCTTCAATGGAGTGTTTATTGTCATTCAATGAGAGATTAATTGTTTTCATGCACATTTTTATCCACTTGAAAATACTGCCCCAAATATATTAGCTAGATGTAAAAAAATTAGAAACAGATTTCTTGAGTTATTTTAGATTCATTCTGATTATTTTGAGAAAGTGTATACTGGCTACGGTGTCTCAAAATGACCACAGTACAATTGGCTGTTTAGATATTTTTTTTTTTTTGCAAAGGTTTCTTAGCATGTTACACTAATGATTGAAGGTGAGTCTCGTTTCAAATTAAAGACGTGATTTGATTTGATTTGGGATCTCTTTTTAGTCCCCATTTGGACTAATCTTCCAAGAGTCCTTGTGAGACTCAATTCAGGAAAACACTACTCCTCTTCACACAGCTATGATGAAATGTGTTGAGAGTAAAATAATCCATCTATGGTCCAGTGCATTGAGATAAGGTCAGACGCTGGAGCTTTCTGACTGGGTTTAGACATAGTCCTGGGTGCAGCTGTGACAGACTGTCATCTAAAACAGGGGAGGAGCCAAAGAGAGAAAAATGACAAAAGAGTTATTTGACTATTAAAAGAGTCCTTAGAGACACAAGAGGGGAAAAGAAAGGTAGGAGTCTACTGGCACGGTGCCCATAACTACATCTGACCATGTCTTACCAAATCTGTCCCTGATTAGATAAACCCCGAAGCCCAGCACAACCCAGGACCACTCGGGACAAGGGACTAGGGAGTCTGGAGAGTTGTTGATGTGACTCTATAAGGCTTTCTGGATCGAGCCAGGCGACACATCGGACAAGCTAAATGAGAAGACTAATAGTGTGTGTGTGTGTGTGTGTGTTTTTGGCTGGTGGTTACAGTCATTAAAACTGCTAGTCATTAAACGTCTAGCAGTCATTAAACTTCTACAATCACTAAACTGCTAGTCATTAAACGTCTACAGTCATTAAACTGCTAGTCGTTAAACTTCTACAGTCATTAAACTTCTCCAGTCATTAAACTTCTACAGTCAATTAAAACCTTCATCCAGTCATATAACTGCTACAGTCATTAAACTTCTCCATGTCATTAAACTTCTACAGTCATAAACTGCTAGTCATGTAAAACGTCTACAGTCATTAAACTTCTCCATTGTCATTAAACTTCTACAGTCATTAAATGCTAGTCATTAAACGTCTAACAGTCATTAAACTTCTCCAGTTCATTAAACTTCTACAGTCATTAAACTGCTAGTCATTAAACGTCTAACAGTACATTAACTTCTCCATTCTGTCATTAAACTTCTCCAGTCATTAAACTGCTAACAGTCATTAAACTGCTAAGTCATTAAACGTCTACATGTCATTAAACTTCTACAGTCATTAAACTGCTACAGTCATTAAACCTGCTAAAACAGTCATTAAACTGCTACAGTCATTAAACGTCTACAGTCATTAAACTGCTACAGTCATCAAACTGCTACAGTCATTAAAACTGCTACAGTCATTAAACTGCCACAGTCATTAAACTGCTACAATCATTAAACGTCTACAGTCATTAACGTCTACAGTCATTAAACGTCTACAGTCCATTAAACTGCTACCAGTCATTAAACTGGTACAGTCATTAAACTGCTACAGTCATTAAACTGCTACAGTCATTTAAACTGCTACAAGTCATTAAAACGTCTACAGTCATTAAACTGCTACAGTCCATTAAACCGCTACAGTCATTAAAACCCGTCTGACAGTCATTAAACTGCTACAGTCATTAAACTTCTACAATCACTAAACTGCTACAGTCACTAAACTGCTACAGTCATTAAACCGTCTACAGTCATTAAACTGCTACAGTCATCAAACTGCTACAGTCATTAAACTGCTACAGTCATTAACTTCTTCAGTCATTAAACTTCTACAGTCAATTAAACTGCTAGTCATTAAACTGCTACAGTCACTTAAAAATCTGCTACAGTCATTAAACCTGCTTACAAGTCATTTAAACTGGCCTTACCGTCATTAAAACTGCTAGCAGTCATTAAACTGCCATAACAGTCATTTTAAACTGCTACAGTCATTAAACTGCTACAGTCATTAAACTGCTAGTCATTAAACGGCTACAGTCATTAAACTGCTACAGTCATTAAACTTCTACAATCATTAAACTTCTACAGTCAATAATCTTCTACAGTCAATAAACTTCTACAGTCAATATACTTCTACAGTCATTAAACTTCTACAGTCATTAAACTGCTACAGTCATTAAACTGCTAGTCATTAAACGGCTACAATCACTAAACTGCCACAGCCGGAGGGGGGCAACATCAACCTGCCTCCATTCTACCACAATGTGACTATTCACTGTGTACTTATTCACTATGCAAATAAGCTTAGGGTTAAGAAGGCTGGGGAAATCAAAGAGTGTTTGTACGAGCCCTCGCCACCCAGAAACTGAGAGGGAGCAGGCTTGTCAATGCCTCCCTATCTCCTAACCCACTCCCCTCTAGCAGAATCAGCTACACAGCCAACAGACAGACAGATGAAAGAGATAGAAAGACTGTTCTCAGTGAAGACTGCAGCAGATTGTCTTCTTCACACCCCTTCATTTACTTACACGCACTCACACACACACACTACTCTCCTCGTCTCCTTCCTCTGCATTGTCTGAAAATATATGAAAGGTGCGTGTAATGCTTATCAATCTAATGATCGTTGAAATTGAATAATATAATATTAGTTTCATAGCAGTGCAGATGAAGGAGGGGAGACAAGGTTACACTTTTGAAATGCATCCTAGGTGGCATCGTACTCTATTTTAGAGATGGATATCCTGAGACTAGACTGTTGTGTAAGAACGAGAGGAAGGTGAGAGATGAACATACACAAGCACACACACTTTCTGTGTGCAGCCCGCTTCGCATTTGGCAGGTCCCCTGATACACCACCTGCTCTGTCGCCGCACACCCCATCTCTTTCTTTCTCACTCACACACACACTCTCACAAGCACGCACGCACGCAGACACACACACAGAGAGAGAGAGAGAGAGAGAGCGCGAGAGAGAGAGCCTGCAGTCTGTTCCAGAATGAATAACACACACACAGCACATGGGAGGAGGAGCAGACAAAAGACATGGATATAGACATACAGTAAACAAACACACACACACAGAGTGCATTGAGAGGGTCTAATTTCTCTCAGTAGTATGTATGGGGGAGGGGGGCTTAACCCTCTTAAGTTTAAGCCCTGTCTAGGGGGAGATGTGTATAATTTTCAAAATATAAAATAGGATATTATTTTATGATGGTCATACCAAGGATCATTTAGCTATTTGATTTCTAATTTTAAGACCCCTTAATAATTAAAACATTTGATGAAACTTTGATTTTGGCCTTACTGCTATTAGCCCATAGAAACACATTGAATAACAGATTCACTACATGGAACAACATAGTCCCCCCCAAAAAATCTTAAGGAAGTTTGTTCTGAAGTGTCTGTCCTATATCTGAGAGATATAAGAAAGATCAGGAAACAATTGTATTTATTTTCTACATGTTTTTAGGCACAAAACTATCTCCATATACAGTACCAGTTAAAAGTTTGGACACACCTACTCATTCAAGGGTTTTTCTTTKTTTTTACTATTTTCTACTTTGTAGAATAATAGTGAAGACATCAAAACTATGAAATAACACACATGGAATCATGTAGTAACCAAAAAAGTGTTAAACAAATCAAAATATATTTTATATTTGAGATTCTTCAAAATAGCCACCCTTTGCCTTGAAGACAGCTTTGCACACTCTTGGCATTCTCTCAACCAGCTTCATGAGGTTTCAATTAACAGGTGTGCCTTGTTAAAAGTGAATTTTGGGAATTTCTTTCCTTCTTAATGCATTTGAGCCAATCAGTTGTAGTGTGACAAGGTAGAGTTGGTATACAGAATATATCCCTATTTGATAAAAGACCAAGTCCATATTATGGCAAGAACAGCTCAAATAAGCAAAGATCAATGACAATTTAATCCTTTAAGACATGAAGGTCAGTCAATCCGGAAATTGACAAGAACTTTGAAAGTTTCTTCAAGTGCAGTCGCAAAAACCATCAAGCGCTATGATTGAACTTTGCCATAACAAAGAGGTTTAATATTTATTGAATCAAGACATTTCAGCTTTTTATTTTTAATTAATTTGTAAAAACTTAGAAAAACATAATTTCACTTTGACATTATGGGGTATTCTGTGTAGGCCAGTGACAGAAAAAATCTCAATTTATTCTATTTTAAATTCAGGCTGTAACACAACAAAATGTAGGGAAAAAGTCAAGTGGTGTAAATACTTAGTAAAGCGCTGTATCTATCTCAATTACCTCGTACCCCTGCACATCGACTTGGTACTGCTACCCCGTGTATATAGACAAGTTATCATTACTCATTATGTATTTACTACTCCTGTTATTATTTTTCTATTATTTCTCTGCATTGTTGGGAAGGGCCTGTAAGTAAGAATGTCACTGTTAGTCTACACCTATTGTTTACAAAGCATGTGACAAATAGAATTTCATTGGTTTGGATGATCACCCCCTTCATCCCTCCCACTATCTCGCTTCCTTTATCCCTCCCGTGGGGAAACCATCCTTCTATCCTTATTCTTTCTTCATCTACCTCTTTATCTCTCTTCCCCACAGGGGATATCTTCCCCATCTCTTGTTTTTCTCTTTGCGCCTCACACACCCTCCCCCATCCCCACTGTCCAGACACCTTCCCTCTCTCTTCACCTCTCCTTCTCTTTCCCTCTCTCTCTTCCCTGTCTCTTTTGTCCTTCCTTCCTCTCCCAAGATGGAGAGTTTGCCCGGCGTCACTTACTTAAAGGGTTGCTATGGTAACACCCGGGGGGGCTTCAGGTGGATGAGGCTTAACCAACCCTTTAATCCCTACCGCCTGCTCGGGAATTCATCAGAGAAATTAGATTCACACTTAACACACACACACAAACAAAGATGTACAGATCTAGGAAGACATAAGTAGAATGCAGATTAATTAATTACATTTAATTAAGAGATATACCTTGTCTCAGACACACACACTCTAATGACATTAGATAGGAGGGGTGCTGACTGATAAGGACAGTAAATGTGAAGTTCACCAGACAGCTCCACTCAGACAGACGCCTGCTGGTGTGGATAACAGATACACACCAGTGGCGGTTGGTGCCATTTAAGATTAGGGAGGACCTTATTTCTATTACAGCATTAGATGAATGTCATTTATATTCCATTCACCCAGTTCAATGTAACAGTGATAGGTTTAGGCTACTACATGATACTCAAATGTTCCCTATAAACATCATGAGGTTGCTACAACGTAGGTCCACACAGGTTGAGAAGACAGACCGTTACACATGGACAGACAGTGACACATTCAATATATCTTTGCACGCTCTTGCCTGCATCTAGCTGATCTAGGGRGTAATCATTAGTCCAACAGTTGCAAACAAGCATTTCTATTGGACAAATTCAGGTATGTTTATCCCTGTTTCGTTCCGTTTGCTTCCGTTTAAGAAAGGTTTTTKAACAGAATTGACGGAATGAATACACCCCTGATCACTCGTAAACACAGTTCACTTTCATAACAGCCACATTGTATTCCTTCTCGCATCTATCCACTCTTCTCCTCTCACCTTTTCCCTTCGCTTGTGGACTTTAATGCCCAAACACATCAGCTGTATGTGACCAGGCGGAAAAAAACTTTCCAAGCCACACCATATCATAACCGCTACAGACCACGCATATTAGCTAAAATAACGTCATAGCACCATACTATCTAACTAAGCGTTAGTAAACCTGCTACAATAATGCAGTAACGTTAAAGTGTAGAGTCAGTGAAGCATTAGCACATACAACCAGCGGGCCCCAGTGTAAATACATCTGTAAAACCAAAAGTTGACCTTTGATTTGGAGGAATTCCCAGCGTTGTTGTTGGATATTCATAGCCAGCTAGCTTAACATAGCATCCCTCTGTTTGAGCAGGGTGGCTTGAGTAAGCTAAACTAGCTTACTGCATTTGCCAGCTAAAGTAGGTGAAACTGAAAGTGAAAAGAAAATGACACTCTCTTCTCTCTCTTGCTTCTCCTTAATTTTGGAAGAAATGTGCTATTGTAACTATTGTCTTTTCTCTCTCTTTGGAGTCAACTGCTCAGCACAATTTATGCACTGCAGTGCTAGCTAGCTGTAGCTTATGCTTTCAGTACTAGATTCATTCTCGGATTCTTTCGATTGGGTGGACAACATGTCAGTTCAACCTGCAGAGCTCTGATAGGATGGAGGACGTCCTTCGGAAGTTGTCAGGACGCAGGGTGCGTTCTGAGCCCTCTCCTGTACTCCCTGTTCACCCCGACTGCGTGGCCATGCACGCCTCCAACTCAATAATCAAGTTTTGCGGATGACACTAGTGGTAGGCTTGGATTACCAACAACGACGAGACGGCCTACAGGGAGGAGGTGAGGGACCTCGGAGTGTGGTGTCAGGGAAATAACCTCACACTCAACGTCAACAAAACAAAGGAGATGATTGTGGACTTCAGGAAACACAGCAGGGAGCACCCCCTATCCACATCGACGGTCAGTAGTGGGAGAAGGTGGAAAGTTTTAAGTTCCTCGGTGTACACATCATGGACAAACTGAATTGGTCCACCCACACAGACAGCGTTGTGAAGAAGGCGCAGCAGCCGCCTCTTCAACCCTCAGGAGGCTGAAGAAATTCGGCTTTGTCCACCAAAAGCACTCACAAACTTCTACAGATGCACAATCGAGAGCATCCTGTCGGGCTGTATCACCGCCTGGTACGGCAACTGCTCCGCCCACAACCGTAAGGCTCTCCAGAGGGTAGTGAGGTCTGCAGAACGCATCACCGAGGGCAACTACCTGCCCTCCAGGACACCTACACCACCCGATGTCACAGGAAGGCCATAAAGATCATCAGGACAACACCACCCAAGCCACTGCCTGTTCACCACGCTATCATCCAGAAGGCGAGGTCAGTACAGGTGCAATCAAAGCAGGGACCGAGAGACTGAAAACAGCTTCTATCTCAAGGCCATCAGACTGTTAAACAGCCACCACTAACATTTAGCGGCCGCTGCCAACATACTGACTCAACTCCAGCCACTTTAATAATGGGAATTGATGGAAATTATGTAAAAATGTAACCACTAGCCACTTTAAACAATGCCACTTAATATAATGTTTACATCCCTACATTACTCATCTCATATGTATATGTATATACTGTACTCTATATCATCTACTGCATCTTGCCATCTTTATGTAATACATGTATCACTAGCCACTTTAAACTATGCCACTTTATGTTTACATACCCTACATTACTCATCTATATGTATTATACTGTACTCTATACCATCTACTGCATCTTGACTATGCCGTTCTGTACCATCACTCATTCATATATCTTTATGTACATATTCTTTATCCCTTTACACTTGTTGTGTTATAAGAGTAGTTGGTGGAATTGTTAGGTTAGATTACTTGTTGGTTATTACTGCATTGTCGGAACTAGAAGCACAAGCATTTCGCTACACTCGCATTAACATCTGCTAACCATGTGTATGTGACAAATAAAATTTGATTTGATTTGATTTGTGTGGTTTCCACCGTGAAGCATAGAGGAGGAGGTGTGATGGTGTGGGGGTGTTTTGCTGGTGACACTGTCAGTGATTTATTTAGAATTCATGGCACACGTAACCAGCATAGCTACCACAGCATTCTGCAGCGGTAAGCCATCCCATCTGGTTTGCGCTTAATGCAACTATCATTTGTTTTTCAACAGAACAATGACCCAACACACCTCCAGGCTGTGTAAGGGCTATTTGACCAAGAAGGAGTGTGATGGAGTGTTGCATCAGATGACCTGGCCTCCACAATCACCCYACCTCAACCCAATTGAGATGGTTTGGGATGAGTTGGACTGCAGAGTGAAGGAAAAGCA
Organism: Salvelinus sp. IW2-2015; assembly: GCF_002910315.2. Lineage (NCBI taxonomy): Eukaryota > Metazoa > Chordata > Actinopteri > Salmoniformes > Salmonidae > Salvelinus > Salvelinus sp. IW2-2015. The sequence goes on along the minus strand of NC_036851.1, from coordinate 38,562,577 downwards.
GCCAACAGGTGCTCAGCATATGAGGGAACTCKTTCAAAACTGTTGGAAAGCATTCCAGGAGAAGCTGGTTGAGAGAATGCCAAGAGTGTGCAAAGCGGTCATCAAGGCAAAGGGTGGCTACTTTGAAGAATATAAAATATATTTTGAATTGTTTAAAATAATTTAGCTTACTTCATGATTCCATATGTGTTATTGCATAGTTTTGAAGTCTTCACTATTATTCTAATGTAGAAAACAGTCAAAATAAAGAAAAAGTGTGGGTGTGGGTGTGACCAAACTTTTGACAGGAATTGAAAATACGTATATATATATATACACACACACACACTACACGACATGACCAAGAGTATGTGGACACCTACTCATCGAACATCTCATTCCAAAATCATGGGCATTGATATGGAGTTGGCCCCCCCGTTGCTGCTATAACAGCCTCCACTCTTCTGGAAAGGCTTTCCACTAGATATTGGAACATTGCTGTGGGGATTTGCTTCCATTCAGCCACAAGAGCATTAGTGAGATTGGCCACTGATGATGGGCGATTAGGCCTGGTTTACAGTCGGCGTTCCAATTCATCTCAAAGGTGTTCGATGGGGTTGAGGTCAGTGCTCTGTGCAGGGCAGTCAAGTTCTTCCACACCGATCTCGACAAACAATTTCTGTATGGACCTTGCTTTGAGCATGGGGGTGAAATAGGGAAGGGCCTTCCCCAAACTGTTGCCACAAAGTTGGAAGCACAGAATTGTCTAGAATGTCATTGTATTCTGTAACGTTAAAATTTCCCTTCACTGGAACTAAGGCACCTAGCCCGAAACATGAAAAACGGCCCCAGACCATTATTCCTCCTCCACTAAACTTTACAGTTGGCACTATGCATTCGGACATTTAAAGTTCTTCTGGCATCTGCCAAACCCAGATTAGTCCGTCAGGCTGCCAAATGGTGAATCGTGATTCATCACTCCAGAGAACGCGTTTCCACTGCTCCAGAGTCCAATGACGGGGAGCTTTACACCACTCCATTCGACGCTTGGCATTGTGCATGGTGATCTTAGGCTTGTGTCCAGCTGCTCGGCCATGGAAACCCATTTCATGAAGCTCCTGACGAACAGTTCTTGTGCTGATGTTGCTTCCAGAGGCAGTTTGGAATTGAGTGTTGCTATGCGCTTCAGCACTCGGCTGTCCCGTTCTGTGAGTTTGTGTGGCCTACCACTTCGTGACTGAACCGTTATTGCTCCTAGACGTTTCCACATCACAATAACAGCACTTACAATTGATTGGGGAAGCTCTAGCAGGGCAGAAATGTGATGAACTGACTTGTTGGAAAGATGGCATCCTATGATGGTGCCACATTGAAAGTCACTGAGCTCTTCAGTACGGGACATTCTACTGCCAATGTTTGTCTATGGAGATTGCATGGTGGTGTGGTCAATTTTATACACCTGTAAGCAATGGGTGTGGCGCCCCCCCTTGAGTTGTGCCGTGGCGGAGATCTTTGTGGGCTATACTCGGCCTTGTCTCAGGATGGTAAGTTGGTGGTTGAAGATATCCCTCTAGTGGTGTGGGGGCAGTGCTTTGGCAAAGTCGGTGGAGTTATATCCTGCCTGTTTGGCCCTGTCCGGGGGTGTCATCAGATGGGGCCACAGTGTCTCCTGACCCCTCCTGTCTCAGCCTCCAGTATTTATGCTGCAGTAGTTTATGTGTCGGGGGGCTAGGGTCAGTCTGTTATATCTGGAGTACTTCTCCTGTCTTATCCGGTGTTCTGTGTCAATTAAAGTATGCTCTCTCTAATTCTCTAATTCTCTCTCTCGGAGGACCTGAGCCCTAGGACCATGCCTCAGGAATACCTGGCATGATGACTCCTTGCTGTCCCCAGTCCACCTGGCTGTGCTGCTGCTCCAGTTTCAACTGTTCTGCCTGCAGCTATGGAACCTTGACCCGTTCACCGGACGTGCTACCTGTCCCAGACCTGCTGTTTTCAACTCTCTAGAGACAGCAGGAGCGGTAGAGATACTCTCAATGAACGGCTATGAAAAGCCAACTGACATTTACTCCTGAGGTGCTGACTTGTTGCACCCTCGACAACTACTGTGATGATTATTATTTGACCATGCTGTCATTTATTGCACATTTGGAACATCTTGGCCATGTTCTGTTATAATATCCACCCGGCACAGCCAGAAGAGGACTGGCCACCCCTCATAGCCTGGTTCCTCTCTAGGTTTCTTCCTAGGTTTTGGCTTTCTAGGGAGTTTTTCCTAGCCACCGTGCTTCTAACACCTGCATTGCTTGCTGTTTGGGGTTTTAGGCGGGTTTCTGTAACAGCACTTTGAGATATCAGCTGATGTAAGAAGGGTATAAAATACATTTGATTTGGTGTGGCTGAAACAGCCGTATCTACTAATTGAGGGGGTGTCCCATACTTCTGTATTACAATGATGTATATCCCACATCCCTCCAAACACATATATTAAAACCTCTCAAACACATATACCACAACCTCTCAAACACATATACCACAACCTCTCGAACACATACAGTTGAAGTCGGAGGTTTACATACACTTAAGTCATTAAAACTTGTTTTTAACCACTCCACAAATTTCTTGTTCACAACATATAGTTTTGGCAAGTCGGTTAGGACATCGACTTTGTGCATGACACAAGTAATTTTTCCAACAATTGTTTACAGACAGATTATTTCACTTATAATTCACTGTATCACAATTCCAGTGGTCAGAAGTTTACATACACTAAGTTCACTGTGCCTTTAAACAGCTTGGAAAATTCAGAAAATGATGTCATGGCTTTCGAAGCTTCTGATAGGCTAATTGACATCATTTAGTCAATTGGAGGTGTACCTGTGGATGTATTTCAAGGCCTACCTTCAAACTCATGGGAAAATCAAAAGCAATCAGCCAAGACCTCAGAAAAAAGTGTAGGCCTCTCACAAGTCTGGTTCATCCTTGGGAGCAATTTCCAAATGCCTGAAGGTACCACGTTCATCTGTACAAACAATAGTACGCAAGTATAAAACCATGGACAGGCAGCCGTCATACCGCTCAGAAGGAGACGAGTTCTGTCTCCTAGAGATGAACGTACTTTGGTGCAAAAAGTGCAAAATCAACTCCCAGAACAACAGCAAAGGACCCTGTGAAGATGCTGGAGAGAAACAGGTACAAAAGTATCTATATCCATAGTAAAAGAGTCCTATATCGACATAACCTGAAAGGCCGCTCAGCACGGAAGAAGCCACTGCTCCAAAACCACCAATAAAAAAGCCAGACTATGGTTTGCAACTGCACATGGGGACAAAAGATTTTACTTTTGGAGAAAGTCCTCTGGTCTGATGAAACAAAAATAGAACTATTTGGCCATAAAACCATTGTTATGTTTGGAAGAAACGGGAGGCTTGCAAGCTGAAGAACACCATCCAACCGTGAAGCACGAGGGTGGCAGCATCATGTTGTAGGGGTGCTTGCTGCAGGAGGGACTGGTTCACTTCACAATGAGATGGCATCATGAGGAAAATTATGTGGATATATTGAAAGCAACATCTCAAGACATCAGTCAGAAGTTAAGCTTGGTCGCAAATGGTCTTCCATGGACAATGACCCCAAGCGTATAACTTCCAAGTTGTGGCAAATGGCTTAAGGACAACAAATGTCAGGTATTGAGGTGGCCATCACAAAGCCCTGACCTCAATCCCATTGAACATTTGGCGGGCGAACTGAAAAAGCATGTGCGAGCAGGAGGCCTACAAACCTGACTCAGTTACACAGCTCTGTCAGGAGGAATGGGCCAAAAATTCACCCAACTTATTGTGGGAAAGCTTGTGGAAGGCCAACCAAAGTGTTGACCCAAGTTAAACAATTTAAAGGCAATGCTATCCAATACTAAATTGGAGTGGCATGTAAACATTCTGATGCACTGGGAATGTGATGAAAGAAATAATTCTCTCTTCTATTATTCTGACATTCACATTCTTAAAATAAAGTGTGATTCCTCAACTGACCTAAACAGGGAATGTTTTACTAAGATATATGTCAGCGAATTGTGAAAAACAGAACTTTAAATGTATTTGCTAAGTGTATGTCAAACCTTCCGACCTCTCAACTGTATACACCACATCCCTCTCAAACATATACTACACCACTCTCAAACACATATTACTACAACCTCTCAAACACATATTTACTAACAAACTCTCAAACACATATTCTACAACCTCTCAAAACATATTACTACAGAACCTCTCAAACACATATTACTACAACCTCTCAAACACATATTACTACAACGCTCTCAAACACATATTACTACAGACCTCTCAAACACACTATACTACCACAACCTCTCAAACACATATACTACAACCTCTCAAAACACATATTACTACACCTCTCAACAATATACTACAACTCCTCAAACAATATACTACAACCTCTCCAACACATATACTACAACCTCTCAAACACATATACACAACCTCTCAAACACAATACACTACAACCTCCCAAACACATATCTTAACAACCTCTCAAACACATATACTCAACCTCTCAACACATATACTACAACTCTCAAACACTATACTACACCTCTCAAACACATATACTACAACATCCAAAAACATCATACACATCCCCTCAAAACACATATACCCACATCCTCTTCAAACACATATACCACAACCTCTCAAACAACATATACCACAACCTCTCAAACACATATACACCAACCAATCAAAAATATATACCACATACCTCTCA
>NC_036851.1:38531023-38556250 GCF_002910315.2 Salvelinus sp. IW2-2015 | reverse complement strand
GTATTCTACTGAAACACAGTATTCACTCCACCCTGCTCAGTATTCTACTGAAACACAGTATTCACTCCACCCTGCTCAGTATTCTACTGAAACACTACAAGCACGCAGTATGTGTGCGTGTGTGCGTGTGCCTGTGTGTGTGTGCACTGATACGTGCTTAAATTTCTGATCACACCCTCTGCCAGTCTCCTTAGCTCACTCTCCAAATCGGGTGCAGAAAGCAAGCACTGCGGCAATAACCCCACTCCCTGCTTAAACACACACACACACACACACACACACACAGTTCAGAACAACCATAACAAACAACATCTTGCAGTCATCACAGGGAAACAACACTTGGTCAACCAATAGGGATGCAGGATAACAGTTATATTATCTACAAACCAATCAACACACAGCAAACAGCACACAGTAGGAGAGATAGGGGGAAAGAAACAGTGAGGGGAGAGAGYGAGCAAGAGAGAGAGCAAGAGAGAGAGAGAGCAAGAGAGAGAGAGAGAAAGATAGATACAGTTGAAGTCAGAGTTRACATACACCTTAGCCAAATACATTTAAACTCCGTTTTTCAAAATTCCTGACTTTGAATCCTAGTAAAAATTCCCTGTCTTAGGTCAGTTAGGATCACCACTTTATTTTAAGAATGTATAGTAGAGAGAATGATTTWTTTATTTKAGTTTTTATTTCTTTCATCACATTCCCAGTGTCAGAAGTTTACATACACTCAAATAGTCTTTGGTAGCAATTGCTTGAAATTGTTTAACTTGGTCAAAACGTTTTCCGGGTAGCCTTCCACAAGCTTCCCACAATAAGTTGGGTGAATTAGGCCCATTCCTCCCGACAGAGCTGGTGTAACTGAGTCGGTTTGGTAGGCCTCCTTTGCTCGCACATGCTTTTTCAGTTCTGCCAACACATTTTCTATGGAATGAGGTCAGGGCCTTTGTGGATGGCCACTCCCAAATACCTTGACTTTGTGGTCCTAGCCATTTTGCCACAACTTTGGAAGTATGCTTGGGGTCATTGTCTATTTGGAAGACACATTTGCGACAAGCTTTAACTCCCTGAACTGATGTCTTGAGATGTTGCTTCAATGATATCCACATCATTTTCCTCCCTCAATGACTGCCAATCTATTTTGTGAAGTGGCACCAGTCCCTCCTGCAGCAAAGCACCCCTACAAAACAAAATAACATAAATGCTGCCGCACCGCCGGCCCCGGGTGCTTCACGGTTGGGGTGGTGTTTTTCGGCTTGCAACACTTCCCCCTGTTTTCCTCCAAACATAAACGATGGTTATTAAGCGCCAAACAGTTTTGTTATTTTTTTCATCAGACGCAGAGTACGATTATTTGTCCCATGTGCAGTTGCAAACCATAGTCTGGCTTTTTTTAATGGCGGTTTTGAAGCGTGGGCTCTTCCGTGCTGGCGGCCATTTCGAATTATGTCGATATAAAGGACTCGTTTTACTGTGGTACATAGATACTTTGTACCTGTTTCCTCGCAGATCTCACAAGGTCTTTGCTGTTGTTCTGGGATTGATTTGCACTTTTCGCACCAAGTACGTTTTCATCTCTTAGAGACAGAACGCGTCTCCTTCCTGAGGGTATGACAGCTATGTGGTCCCACAGGTTACACCTGCCACTTGACTAAATGATGTCAATTAGCCTATCAGAAGCTTTCTAAAGCCATGACATCATCTTCTGTAATTTCCAAACTGTTTTAAAGGCACAGTGACTTAGTGTTGTAAACTTCTGACCCACTGGAATTGTGTTTGATACAGTGAAGTATAAGTGAGATAATCTGTCTGTAACAATTGTTTGGAAAAATTACTTGTGTCAATGCACAAAGGTAAGATGTCCTAAACCGACCTGCCAAAACTATAGTTTGGTGAACAAAAATGTGTGGAGTGGTTGAAAAACTATTTTAATGAACTCCCAACCTAAGTGTATGTAAATTCCGACTTCAATTTTAGAATTAGATAGATAGATAGATAGATAGATAGATTTAGATAGATAAGATAGATCGATAGATAATGATAGATAGATGATAGAATAGTATAGATAGATAGATAGATAGATAGATAGATAGATAGAATACGATAGATGAGAATGACAGAGAGAGCCAACAGGGCAGAGGGACGTTCAATCAAAATCACGGCTCTTATTTTGGGCATTATTTCCAGGCCACCGCTTGCCAAGAGTGCTAGGAATCACCATCAGAAACATAGTGTGACCTGCCAAGAGACAGGAAGACGTGTGTGGTGTGTGTGTGTGTGTGTGGATGACGTGTTTAACTTATTCTTGTGGGGACCGAATTCCCCACCAGAATAGTTAAAACAAATAAAAATTGACAAACTGAGGACATTTTGTTAGTGCCCACAAGGTTTTTGGGATTGGGGTTAGGGGTAAGAGTTCAGGTTAGTTTAGGGTTAAGGGTTACTGAAAATAGGGATTTTTGAATGGGAACTAAATTGTGTGTCCCCTCACGGTTAGCTGTACAAGACTGTGTGTTGTACAGTCTGTGTGCGTGAGCATATGTGTGTGAGTTTCCATCCACATGCATTCATAGAAAAGCAAATCGGAAGCACCTCAATTGCCGGCAACTGCCAGGTCTCATAGACAAACACACACACTACAATACCTAACGCTAAACAGGCATTAAACGGGTCAGTCTATTCTCAGTCACTGTAGGGTGTATTAAGCCAATGTTATCAGACACCTGGAGACTCATTCAACCACACACACACACACACACACACACACACACACACACACACACACCACACAACACACACACACACACAACACACACACACCACACACACACACACACACACACCAACAGACACACAGACCGACAACACACACACACACACACGAGGGACGCCTGTTGAAGTCAATCACGCTTATCCTCTGAATCAAAGTCCACCTCATCCCCCCCTGCTTTGGCTCAGATTGGCCGTGCCTGGCTTGGTTGGGATTGGATGGGCTTAGTCCTGCCATGAGGCATTTAACATACAGCATAGCACTGCAAAATGCCACCCATTAACATATCAACATGCTGGAGACTGGTGGGAATCAGTACTGTGTTGTTGTGGGAGTGTTTAAGTATTGTGTAAATGCATGTGCAGTGTGTGTATGTGTGGTGSGTGCGTGCGTGCGTGAGTGCGTCCCTGACTGACAGACTATGCCCATCTGCAGTGGGGCTCCAACACTGGGACCAACAACCTGGCAACTGGCCTCACCCCAAAACATCTGAGCCCCCAAACCTAGCCACAACCATAACTCAAGCTCCACCCAACCACTACTTCAACCACCAGCCAACCTCTGCCCTCTCTGACCCAACCCTCTCTCTGCAATATGAGAGAGCATCGGTCTGTGTGCAGGAATAAAAACACAGTCAATGACCATCAACATTAACACACAGCAATTGCACTGTATACTTAAAAGCAAATACACACAGACACACAGTCATACAAACACAGTCACAGTAACACAGAAACACAGACACAGTAACGCAGACACTAGTGCTCCCTCTAACTTGCTTATTTCCATAAAGTCAAGACATGTTGGAAATGCACTGGTGGTGCCTGCACACAGACACTATGAATCTGCGTGTCCCTTACCAGCCACCTGCTGAATTGATGTTTGCGGTGTCCCTCCTCCTTCTTCCTCTGTAGTCAGCTAGTCAATGAGGGTGTTAGACAGACAGGCTAGAACCATGTACATCTATCCATTCATCCATCTAGGAGAGAGCAGAGAGCAGCAGACGGTCAGTCAGTCCGGTTAGACATCAGGAGATGGGAGAGGAACAAGGAATAACACACTATCTATCCCTCCACACCCTCACAGTACAGGGTAAAGACAGCTCTCTGTCAGCCAGAGAACCATAGAGAAAGAAACAGAGATACAGCTAGAGACAGTAGCCCCAGTAACTACAGGCTCCAGCGTGACAGCAGGGATACAGGACAATAATAGGCATCCTCTCCTCAGGAAAGGATGAATAAAGGAGGGACGGATAGAGGGAGGAGTTGAAGAGGAGGAGGGGAAGCGGCCAAGTGATACAATGGAGCATGCCCAGTTGAAAATCCCAGGGTATTTAAATGTCACATGACCCCATCCAGGCTGGCAGTAATTCTGTATGCAGTGATGATGGGGAGATAGAGAGAGAGGGAGATGAAGAGAGAGCAAGGGAGGGGGAGAGAGGAAGGGGGAGAGGGAGGGAGGGGAGAGAGTGCTCTCTGGATTGGTGGTGGGTGGCAACGTCACAGCTGTTCAATTCCCCTTTCATTAGAGAGAGACATGCCTTTAATCTCCTCCTAGGCACCACCTCCAGGCATTCCATTCAGCCAATGAGATGACAGCATTGGCCAGTCCCAGATGAACTTTTCCATGGCCAGGATGTACCTGCAGGCGGAGCACCGAATATCAGGAGAGGAATATGGTTCTCAGACTTTGATCAGACTTTGCCACACAGGTCACATAAATGCAAAAATATAGACTAATCTCAACTGAACTGTTTCAGATTTGATTGGTTCTTCATATTTTTTATAATGCAACCACAAAAACTGTGAAAGCCACACACTGATTAAATTGATTAAATGGATTAAATCTGCATCCAGCAATCAACATTTAGTCCTATCCTACACCTTTTCAGTTTTCTACAAATAATAAATATAACCACATACTGTATGCTACTTGGTTTGCAAAAAGGCTATTGCAATGCATGTCAATTCATTAATAAGCAAATGTCTCATGTTGTAACGCAGCAAATCACAATTATGATCGTTTTAAGCAGAAAGCAGTTGCACAGTCCTCGGGAAGATCTCCTCACGTCCTCGTCTCCTTCTCAAAACTCATTACAGGAGAAGGTCAGAGGGGACGGACCTCTGACTTTCTCATCCAATAGGTTTTAAGGAGACGAGGGCGTGCGCAGTATGCAATTGAGATCTCCATCTCAGTCGATCGACTGGTCCGCTCCTGTTATAAGCAAGAGCGACCTCTATTGGTTGATAATGGAACATTACAAAAAAACTATGGGAACAGATGACTGAATGTAATGTCAATGTTGAGCTGTAGATTGTGTTTCAATAAAAAAAAACGTTTTTTACAAAAAATATATAACTTATAATATAGCTCGCTCTTGTGGGCATAAGTATCTTAAACAAATACCACTGACAAATCCAAGTGTTTYTATATGTACATCATTGGTTTTATCCTATTAAAATGATTGCCATGTATCCACTATCCATAATGATCTGTAGAAGGATTTGTTTATCTCTATATATTTAGCCACCCATCTCTTACCTGATTTTGAGTGCCTCTAGGATTGAGGCTGAAATCCCCCCAAAATAGGCTAATCTTTCTATAATCCTTTCTAGGCCTGTGGTGTTTTGGGGAGGTGGACCTGTTGGTCTCTGACAGCTGTTTGCATCTGTGCATGTTTTGACCTCCTACTGCACATTCACATTGCTGACTGGCTCCAGTTGCTAAGATAAAAAAAGCCACTGACTCCATGCTAAATACTGGGGCCTAGTACAGCCCAGGTGCATACAATGTTACAGTACATTCTGATTTTTTTTTTTACTGTGTGGACAGTAGAAAAGTGGATCACTATATTCAGGTTTCCACTAGATAACACAAACACAAAGTCCAAATTGGTTTTATTGTAAAAATCAACAAATAAAAAAAGTGCTTTTTGGTCTTCATTTAAGGTTAGGGTTAGGCATAAGGTTAGCAGTGTGGTTAGCGTTAAGGTTCAGATCTGAATTTAGGAAGATACATTGCAGAAATAGGTGTTTTATAACTTTGTCTGTGGTAGCTAGTGACGAACCTATCTACACTGCGTGTACAAAATATTAAGAACACCTGCTCTTCCCATGAGACTGACCAGGTGAATCCAGGTGGAAGCTATGATCCCTTATTGATGTCACRTGTTAAATCCACTTCAATCAGTATAGATGAAGGGGGATGAGACCGGTTAAAGAAGGATTTCTAAGCCTTGAGACATTATGTATGTGTGTCATTCAGAGGGTGAATGTGTTATTTAACAAGGCAAGCCAGTTAAGAATAAATTATTATTTACAATGACAGCCTACCAAAAGGCCTGCGGGGAAGGGGGCTGGGATTTGAAAAATAAATAAAGGGGGCTGGGATTTGAAAAATAAATAAATATAGGACAAAACAGACATCACAATAAGAGACACCATAACACTACATAAAGAGAGACCTAAGACAACGGCTCAGCATGGCAGCAACACGTAACACAGCATGTTATCAACACAACATGACAAAAGATTTAGTGCTTTTGAACGGGGTATTGTAGTAGGTGCCAGGCGCACCGGTTTGTGTCAAGAACTGCAACTCCCCTGTTTTTGTTTTATTTTTACGCTCAAGTTTCCTGTGTGTATCGAGCGAGAATGGTCCACCACCCAAAGTACATCCAACCACCTTGACACAACTGTGGGACGCATTGGAGCCAACATGGGCCAGCATCCTTGTAGAATGCTTTTAACGCCTTGTGGAGTCCATGCCATCATGAATTGAGGCTGTTGAGAGCAAAAGAAASGMGTTCTTAATGTTTTGGACACTGTTTAATGGTGCCGTACCAGTTTGGGGTCAAGTGCCCTTTTATGATGATCATCACAACCCTCCCTCCAGTCCGGTGTTGCGCCCGAACCAGATTTTAACWAATTAAGACCAGAAAATGATTTGCTGGGAAATGTGGAGCAAGAAACAAGAAGAAACTCATTCATAATTCAATATTGATTTATTTTCAATGAATATGAATTCAAAATGTATAAGTTATGCAGCGCAACTAACTCATTCTAAAATGTTTTACAAAAATAAAACAATTTCATGTTAATTTTACTGACTAAAATAACACCAAGTTAAAGAGTTTATATTCTTCAGATCCGAGCACAGCTTTCATATTGTATTTTTTTCATTATGAGAATCACTTCAGAATATCGTGCGTTTCACATCCCTGCTTTTTTCCCACCTGGTCACAACAGAGGTTAACACTTTATCCACAGGGACACTAACCCCTCAACAATAGATACACAACACTGGGTCCGTACAGGCATCACATGGTTAAATAGCAGGGGTAAGAGGTTTAAGTTCAGTGAATTTGGGTCTCACGAAAAGCACTTAAGATGTGTTATAACTAGAGAAGGGCTTCCTTAACACATCTCCTTTCCAAGATGACCATTGATGGATGCAAGCTTTACATTTGAGAAAGCATTATTGAAGGTCTATTGGTGCAAATTGTAGATAGATTAAAGCAATTGTTTATTCTGGGAACCACAGTGAGGGAAGTAGATAGAGGAAAGGAGGATATTTAAGACAAGGATCATGCACATACTTCCACTTAACCCTTATAGCCTTCACTTCAGCCCAGAAATAGTCAGAGGATCTCTGACTGTTCACTAGAAATACCTGCTTGTTTGGCAATAAATACCTGTAAGTCACTCTCAATAAGAGCGACTGCTGAATCAGGCTTTCCCAAACTCGGTCCTGTGAAATGATTGAAACCAGGAAGACAACACAGGCTTGGTTTTAACACTAACCACCAATACAGTTGGAGTGTTTTGAAGTGTTTTACACTTCATACTGTATGTTTACAACCCCTGCGTAGGATCAAATCAAATAGAACACTGTCAATGATAGTGTGTACTCTGCATGTCATGGTTTACAGGAAGATAACATTTCAAAAAAGGAAAAAAMAAACTCATTAAAAACCAAGTTTGCATTCCAAAAGCTCTTAAACCCAATCCAGCTTCAGAGAACAGTGGGCCATTTGGCTGTGGGTGCTGAGTAGGACTATGCTGAACGTCTTAAATACTGACCATGCCTGGGTTCAGATCACAATCACATGAAACTGAGAACACTACTGAGAGCAGAGACCCAGATGGATGTGTCAGAGAGAAGGARGGAGCAATGCCAAAAGCGCAGTTTAAATCAACGGGACAAAATAATAAAACCAATTTTAAAACGAAATATAAAAGACACTTTTGGCTGAAGTGTCTTGTGTAGAGTTCTGTTTTCCAGTCAGGTTACTGAGCACACAGCTCAGCAGAATAGCTGCTCTGTGTTAGACTGGGTTTGTCCCAGTGCATCCAGTAAGCCCTTCTACCTTTACATTACATGTATACCTCCTAGTTAGCAATATGCAGTCGCCCTTAATCATATCCTACATTAGGTAATCACTCCACTGAGATTCAAACAAAACAGSAAACGATCAGGAGGCGGGTGGGAAGAAAGGGAGAAAGTCTGTATTATCAAGTCTTCAACACCCCAGAGTGACAGTAAGGGGTCAGGAGAGAGAGCTGAAGGGATGTCGTCTAGTCCAGGGGTTCCCAAACTTTTTACTTCCATAAATTGAACGGTGAAAAAAAACATGCATAGACCAAAGTAAAAATGTTGCAGTTTTAAAGCTTATTTCCTGTAAGTCTACACATTTTTTTTACTGAAGCTGAAATTAAAAATMATATTTTAAGCCATTTTTAATGAGGAKAAATATATAGGTCCATTATCTTTTATACGCACTTTCTATTTAGTTGTTTAAGTGTACYAAGAAAGATTTTTCCATCTCAAAAATGCATTAAAAAAGTATATATATTTTTTGTAACGCACAAGCAACCCACCTGAACCTCTGGTTCCGACCCACAGTTTGGAAACCACTGGTCTAGTCAATAGCTCTGAAGTGGTATTTTCTGCACATCCAGTCTGAAGGTTTGGGAGTTGGGGGGGGGTCACTGGGTAGGGGGGATGACTAAGAAGTTCTGATGCAGTCTGTTGAAAATAGGATTTAGGGACAGGGAGGGGTGTTAGAGGGTCACAGAGAAACAGGATTTACGATCAGTTGTGTTGTAGTGGTCAGAGGTTAGGGGTCAGCTGTGGTGTTGTAGTCTCTGGCAGACGGTGAGGCGGAAGGTGGAGCTGAACACGTAGCCGATGCTCTCCTCCACCTCTTGAACACGGCGGAGGAAGCGACAGCGGTCTCTGGCTAGCTCCTCCCACGGCCCACGCCTGTCCTCATCGTCCTCGCTGGCGTAAAACTCATCCACCTCATCACGGAAACCCACCTGGAGAGAGAGAACTACATACATCACCACAGACTAGAACCTTCTCACTGAAACACCTGCAGGCCAGATGTAAAGTTTACTTCTGCGTACATTCAAACTCACTAGACGACATTTCAGCTTGACAAAACTAGGTCAACTCAATATCACCTCAATATTCTGAAAGGAGAAACTGCAGTGCATAAAGCATCCAAAACTGAAACCTACAATTATGTCAACAACAAAAGACACTTCCATTTTAAACGGTAGTCCTAACCGACATTCACACACATAATGAAAAACACACTTGCTCCACAGCTCTCTGCATTTTTTCAAATTTCACTCAATCAATTTAAGAAACTCAACTAGGCCCTCTAAGCAGCATTCCTAATGTGACAATGAAATGATTTAGATTTATACCCATCGCTCATCACTGGGAGGCCACACTACACGTCTAGAGCTGCAACCGTTTGGGCAGAGACCAGGAGGCAAAGTTTTTTTTTAAAGGGGGGGAGGGGGGATTGGCTGTGTGATGGATGCCCCATAGCTCATCACAGAGACAATAAATATCCTCCATAAGCAGCAGCCTACTGAGGTTACCAGTACCATCATACACCATCAGAGTGGAGGTTATTACAGACGGAAGACACTGAAATCTGCTCGGCATGGGCTGAAGGGTTGGGAGAACGTTGTGGAAGCATTGCAAGAACGTTATGAGCCAGCGCGTCGAGTCAGAGAAATAAAAATATAAGGGCTTCAGAGAAATTCAATTTCCGTCTCGCTCAGTTATCACCGTTGCTAAGTAACATGGCAGTTGTGTGCTCCTAATAGGAGGATAATGTAATACAAAGGGCATGGAAAATACAGCCAGACTATATCAAAGACAGCCGTGGGACTGTGCTCGTGGATGACTAGGTCTACTCTCATGCTGATTATCTTCCATTCCACTGGCTGGGACAGACACGTTTCACAGCAATGTACTGCTAGAGTATTACTACTGCTTTAGCTACAGCCTTCACTCACATCTGTCTAACAGCAGTCAATGTGCTGCTTTAGCTACAGGCTTCACTCACATCTGTCTAACAGCAGTCAATGTGCTGCTTTAGCCTACAGAGCCTTCAGGTCACATCGTGTCCTAACATCAGTCAATGTGCTGCTTTAGCTACAGCTCTATGAGTGACTGGTCAGTCATAGCATTTCAGCACATTTCAATGGGAATGTCTATAATGAAAAATGTTTTATTACATTATACAGAGCTGTAGAGGATCACTAAGTGCACCCAGCCTCTCCGACTCTGGTCTCCCTGGTACAGATATGGGACTCTTACACCAGCGGATCACAAGAGAGCGGGGGAAAGGGTTGTTGCATAGGTTTCCATCACTCACACAGTCAGACAGGAATACTAACACATAAAAACAGAACAGCAAATGCAGTCAGTCCCTCTTCCCCTTTCTGTATGCTGAGTGAGTAATAGACTCCAAAGTTCTAAATCCATCAGTTAGAGAATGTGGTAAAGTTTGAATTTTCCCACAACAACCCAGCCCAAAAACMGTGTGATAACCACGTCGGATAAGAAGTTTGAACAATGAGCTCCAATTATTATTTATTTTTTAATGAACGTACACGTCTTTCCAGACCACATGAGCCGAAGTGATGTAGAAAAACTCACGTCAGTCACGGGGTCTGGAAAACCCGCTGGCCCCGTCAGACTATGTCAATGCAGTATAAGTACACCACAGGAGATAAAACAATGCTTCCTCTTCAGCTACTCATTAACAAACAGCCTCCAGCAGTTAACTGCTGAGTGGGAAGATCAATCATTTTTGGAGTCATTGCCAGGTTCTCACATTTTACTACAGTCATGTGAGTGACCAATGCCCATGGATGACAATGTGACTGATATTATTTAAGAATAGACCTACCATTTTGTAAAAACAGAATGAGGAACATATGAATATCAAGGTGTGTGGCGCTTTCTTTAGGCCTACCAGAAAGTCGCCAATACTGACCTTTTTGACTGTGACGCAGGCCATGGTGGTGATCTCTGGGGTGGGAAGGATCTCTGAGAAGCCACTGTCCAGTCTCTCCTCTGCCTCCTCCTTCRTGTACTGGGGGGGTGAGTGGCTCTGTCCCTGGCCCTGTCCATGACGGGGGGTTGTCTTGCTGCTCTTCTTACAGCACGCCCCTGTCCCTGCTTTTGCCCTGGTCCATACTGGCTCTCTAGTCCTGAGCAGGGCCTGGAAGTTGAATGGGCTGTAGGGGTCTGAGGAGGTGCTGAAGGAGTCCCACAGCCTCAGGCTCTCAGCCTCATCCACCTCACTGCTGCTGGACTCCGAGCCAAACTCCTCCGCGGGAGAGGGGGAAGAAGAGAGGGGAGAGGGAGGTTGCTCTGAGGGTGAGGTGTGAGTGGAGCAGGCTGTGGTGGCTGTAGAGGTGGAGTGGATGGTCTTGGGGGTGGTAAGGAGGGCAGTGAAGTTTTGGGGATTGTAGGGGTCCCTGCTTTGGCACAGTGAGTTCCACAMTCTTTCAGTCTCAGAATCATCCTCCTCTTCATCGTCATCCAACAACTCGGAATTGGAGAATTCTGATGAGCCCTCACTGTCGAAACCATCGTCGTCATCCTCCTCGCTGAGTGAGTCGTCTGATTGGCTGTCGTCGCTGCAGGGGCTGCCCATGATGTAGGCAATGGCCTTGTTACTGCACTGGGGGGTGGAGGGGGGCAGAGCGGTGGTAGACACTGATGGACCCTCAGCCGCCGTTTCCTCTTCCTCAGAGTCTGAGAAGTCAGAGTCCTCAATCTCTTCCTCCTCCTCTAATTCCATCCCTCCAGTGGCAGCAGTCTCACCCACTTCTCTCMGATTGGATGCGTCCCTCTCTGGCCCACTCTCTCCAGAGCTCCCCTGTGTTGGTGTGTCAGATGTGATGGTCTCTTCCTTCATCTCTGTGATCCCCTGTAGCTCTTCAATGGGAGGCCTTAACATGTACAGTCTGGAGGTGGATTGTTCTTCTTCCAGACTGGAATAGCCATTGTCCTGGTCAGGGGTAAAAACTGCCACCTCACTGCAGGCAGTGACAGCTCCAACTCTGACAAGATGATCACTGTTACCGACTGTTTCCCGGTGATCTAACGAGAAACTGTCAGGGAAAGGGAGAGACTCTGGCCAGGTGGCCGTTTGAAGGCTTCCATTGTCAGTTGGCTCCTCTTTGTTGCAGGAGGCGCCAGTGCTTTTGCCGTCCATTGATTCGCTATCATCGATCTGTGCAAACAGCCCTGTTGGCTTGGTAACTGTAGCCTTTGTACCACACTCTGGTTGAAAACAATGACCATTACTGTTGTTTTCCCCAGTGCCCTCTTTTCTCCAAGACAAATTTGACAGCCACCCTTGAGCGCTACTGGTTCCCCAAAGCCCACCCCACCAGTTACCAGCGGTACTATTTTCTCTGGCTGACACTGCGTCAGATGACCAACCGTTCCCACCGAGTACATGCCCTTGCTCCGTGTGTTTCATTTCCTGAGCCGACGCTGCGTTCAACAAAACATGACTGAGAAAACCTCTCGCGATTGCGAGGTATCCWACCGGAGTTTGTTGCCTTATATTTAAGTCCATTTCAGCAGCATTTTGAATCCCTAACTCGTAAAGAGAATCTGCTGTCAACCAACTCGGAGTACTATTACCTGACGCTGCTAGCCCAGGGCCACCATGCTGGTATTGCAGGTACGATAGATGATGTGCATGGTGTTGAGTTCCAGGCAAGACGTCGTCCAGTTGTCCTAAAAATGTGCTTTCTGCCTCTACAAAGTTATCTTTGAAATCCCCACTGACCCACCCTGTCACATTGTCAGGCAGGGCAGGAGTACTAGGGCGCCATGGTATATACTTTTGCAGAAATGACAGGGCAGGCCTAGAAACCGCGGAGAACATGCCCATCCACGAGCGCTCCTGGTTTGGTTGCCGGAGAGAGGCCACTCCATGCCCGGCGGGAGTGGATGGAGGCGTCTTCACACCAGAAAAGTGTTCCTCGCGATTCATGTTTCTAAACATTCTCAATACTGGCTTGTGGCTAACAAATAGTCACTATGCAAGATACATTAGTAAAGTTTCGATCAAGAATACCGCTTGACAACTTCCTGCTGGGAAGTTTGTTAAAGCTTTTTGGTTAGTTAGCTAACGTACACGTGTAGGACAATTTAACACGCTGACATATAGTAGCTAGTTCACAATATATTAATAACTCGTGTATTAACTAGACTGCCAAAATAAATATGCCAATCAAACTTTAGTCTGGCAATAAAGGATAACAAMAACTAACGTTAGTTATCTAGTTAACTAGTGCTAATAATGCTAGTTTGAACAGCTGTTACCTGGCTAGCTAACGTAATCTTGATTTTGAGAGCTGTTCGTTTCGCTGGAAGTTGTTAGCGACACATTTGAGACATAACTTGGTGTGCACTCCAGAGCACTGTCCATAGTTGCAGGTGAAACATCCATTACCGTTGTCCCTTATCCAGCTTCTTACACCGAAAGGCTAGCAATAGCATACCGGTTAGCCCTCCTGTTCAAGCGAATACCATCGTCCATGTTGTCCATGGTATGGGAGACATTTTCCTGAGAGTGGTGGTTAGACTTATTTCGCGCGGTAAGCATCGTACAAACAGGGGTAGTGAAGGTAGAAAGTGAGCAAAGCCTTGGCGAGTCATAGCATGTGGAGAAATGCAGGATAAACGAAGATATGCAATCCATCTTGGTCTTGGTTGGAGAAAAAGCTGGTTAGATTCTCGCACGTAGCACCAGGCGACAGCGCAGTTGCAAACCTTGATCCGAGACTTCAACGAAGCTCAACAATTCATTACAATAAAATCATGGAATGCATCCGTATGAGAAATATAATATTCAATAGATATCAACTAAATAGACAAGCTCGTTATAGTACTTCAGTGCGATACTTCTGTTTTTTACAATCATGGTTGCGATTCCTTGTACGGTCGGTCGACTCCTCTGCCCACTTTTCAGAAGAGGATTTCATCAGAAAATGTAGGGGGCGTCGTGAAAGAGGTCTTGTAGAAATGTTTAGGGACCGTCGCAGTTACCATCGTCAGGAATCCACATGGCGATTATGCATGACATGACACGAAATTACCCTGTCATATAATGAAAGTGAATATCCTGACTCCTGCAGCATACTAAAGTGTATGCTCAGTGTGACAGGTGTTGAGATGGTGATAGTTCACACAAATAATATCACAATACTGGGTTTCAAGATAAACTCAATAGTTAGAAATATTGSAGTCGAATGCATTTGGCAGTCTTTCTAAATATATATACATTATTAACCCTTGGGATTATATAGGCCTACTAGTGTGTTGAGAATCAAGTTCATGTTCCACTCTGTGTTGCTCTCCAGTTACAGGTTTTTGCATGGCTACCAGTGGTGGAAAAAGTACCCAATTGTCATACTTGAGTAAAAGTAAAGATGCGTGCTCAGTCCCCTCCTGTACTCCCTGTTCACTCATGACAGCACGTCCAGGCACGACTCCAACACCATCATTAAGTTTGCTGATGACAACAGTGGTAGGCCTGATCACCGACAACGATGAGACAGCCTATAGGGAGGAGGTCAGAGACCTGACCGTGTGGTGCCAGGACAACAACCTCTCCCTCAACATGATCAAGACAAAGGAGATGATTGTGGACTACAGGAAAAGGAGGCCCGAGCACGCCCCCATTCTCATCGATGGGGCTGCAGTGGAGCAGGTTGAGAGCTTCACGTTCCTTGGTGTCCACATCACCAACAAACTAACATGGTCCAAGCTTACTAAGACAGTCATGAAGAGGGCATGACAAAACTTATTCCCCCTCAGGAGACTGAAATTATTTGGCATGGGTCCTCAAAAGGTTCTACAGCTGCACCATCGAAAGCATCCTGACGGGTTGCATCACTGCTCGGCCTCCGACCGCAAGGCACTACTTAGAGTAGTTCGTACGGCCCAGTACATCACCGGGGCCAKGCTTCCTGCCACCTCTATACCAGGCGGTGTCAGAGGAAGGCCCTAAAAATTGTCAAAGACTCCAGCCACCCTAGTCATYGACTMTTCTCTCTGCTACRGCACGGCAAGCGGTACCGGAGCACCAAGTCTAGGTCTAAGAGGTTCCTAAATAGCTTCTACCCCCWAGCCATAAGACTCCTGAACAGCTAATCAAATGGATACCCACTATTTGCATTGCCCCCTCTGGAACGCTGCTGCTACTCTCTGTTATTATCTATGCATAGTCACTTTAATAACTCTACCTTACATGTACATATTACCTCGACACCGGTACCCCCTGTATATAGCCCCACTATTGTTATTTTACTGCTGCTCTTGAATTATTTGTTATTTTCATCTCTTACTTTTTTTGGGGTGTTTTCTTAAAACTGCATTGTTGGTTAAGGGCTTGTAAGTAAGCATTTTTGTACCTGTTGTATTTGGCGCATGTGACAAATTTCATCAATGGAAAAAGGATGCATCAGCTTAATTACGAGTCTCATAGCAAAGGATCTAAATACTTATGTAAATAAGGTGTTTTTATTTTAATTTTAATACACTTGCTAAATTGTCTAAAAAACGGTTTTTCGCATTGTCATTATGGGGTATTGTGTYTTGATTGATGAGGATTTTTWAAAATMTAATCCATATTAGAAAAAGGCTGTAAAGTAACAAAATGTGGAAAAAGTCAAGGGGTCTGAATACTTTCCGAATGCACTGTATACAGCTAAATTGTTGTGAGAGACTGTCCCTTTTGCTCCTGATTCCCAAAATACTTATGTTGTTAGTCATGATGTATAACATACAATGCAGCAGGTACTGTATGGACATCCTTAAATTTCACTGTGCAATATTGTCCATATGATAACACAGACACACTGTCTCCAAACATAGCTAATAGTAATAGCCTACCTACAGTGGCTTGCGAAAGTACTCACCCCCTTGGCATTTTTCCTATTTTGTTGCCTTACAACCTGGAATTAAAATAGATTTTGGGGGGGTTTGTATCATTTGATTTACCCCAACATGCCTACCACTTTGAAGATGCAAAATATTTTTGTGAAACAAACAAGAAATAAGACAAAAAAACAGAACTTGAGGGTGCATAACTATTCACTCCCCCAAAGTCAATACTTTGTAGAGACACCTTTTACAGCTTGGGGTATGTCTCTATAAGCTTGGCACATCTAGCCACTGTGATTCTTCAAGGCAAAACTGCTCCAGCTCCTTCAAGTTGGATGGGTTCCGCTGGTGTACAGCAATCTTTTCTCAATTGGATTGAGTTCTGGGCTTTGACTAGGCCATTCCAAGACATTTAAATGTTTCCCCTTAAACCACTCGAGTGTTGCTTTAGCAGTATGCTTAGGGTCATTGTCCTGCTGGAAGGTGAACCTCCATCCCAGTCTCAAATGTCTGGAAGACTGAAACAGGTTTCCCCTAAGAATTTGCCTGTATTTAGCGCCATCCATCATTCCTTCAATTCTGACCAGTTTCCCAGTGCATGCTGATGAAAAACATCCCCACAGCATGACGCTGCCACCACCATGCATCACTGTGGAGATGGTGTTCTCGGGGTGATGAGAGGTGTTGGGTTTGCGCCAGACAGCATTTTCCTTGATGGCCAAAAAGCTCAATTTTAGTCTCATCTGACCAGAGTACCTTCTTCCATATGTTTGGGGAGTCTCCCACATGCCTTTGGGCGTACGCCAAACGCGTTTGCTAATTTTTCTATTTAACAATGGCTTTTTTTGGGCCACTCTTCCGTAAAGCCCAGCTCTGTGGAGTGTATGGCTTAAAGTGGTCCTATGGACAGATACTCCAATCTCCCTTGTGGCGGCTTTGCAACTCCTTCAGGGTTATCTTTGGTCTCTTTGTTGCCTCTCTGATTAATGCCCTCCTTGCCTGGTCCGTGAGTTTTGGTGGGTGGCCCTCTCTTGGCATATTCTTTCCATTTTTAATAATGGATTTAATGGTGCTCCGTYGGATGTTCAAAGTTTTGGATATTTTTTTATAACCCAACCCTAATCTGTACTCCACAACTTTGTCCCTGACCTGTTTGGCGAGCTCCTTGATCTTCATGGTGCCGCTTACTTAGTGGTGTTGCAGACTGGGGCCTTTCAGAACAGGTATATACAGTGGGGAGAACAAGTATTTGATACACTGATGATTTTGCAGGTTTTCCTACTTACAAAGCATGTAGAGGTCTGTAATTTTTATCATAGGTACACTTCAACTGTGAGAGACGGAATCTAAAACAAAAATCCAGAAAATCACATTGTATGATTTTTAAGTAATTAATTTGCATTTAATTGCATGACATAAGTATTTGATACATCAGAAAAGCAGA
Organism: Salvelinus sp. IW2-2015; assembly: GCF_002910315.2. NCBI lineage: Eukaryota > Metazoa > Chordata > Actinopteri > Salmoniformes > Salmonidae > Salvelinus > Salvelinus sp. IW2-2015. The sequence goes on along the minus strand of NC_036851.1, from coordinate 38,538,818 downwards.
CTTAATATTTGGTACAGAAACCTTAGTTTGCAATTACAGAGATCATACGTTTCCTGTAGTTCTTGACCAGGTTTGCACACACTGCAGAGCAGGATTTTGGCCACTCCTCCATACGAACCTTCTCAGATCCTTCAGGTTTCGGCGCTGTCGCTGGGCAATACGGACGTTCAGCTCCCTCCAAAGATTTTCTATTGGGTTCAGGTCTGGAGACTGGCTAGGCCACTCCAGGACCTTGAGATGCTTCTTACGGAGCCACTCCTTAGTTGCCATGGCTGTGTGCTTCGTGTCGTTGTCATGCTGGAAGACCCAGCCACGACCCATCTTCAATGCTCTTACTGAGGAAGGAGGTTGTTGGCCAAGATCTCGCGATACATGGCCCCATCCATCCTCCCCTCAATACGGTGCAGTCGTCCTGTCCCCTTTGCAGAAAAGCATCCCCAAAGATGATGTTTCCACCTCCATGCTTCACGGTTGGAATGGTGTTCTTGGGGTTGTACTCATACTTCTTCTTCCTCCAAACACGGTGAGTGGAGTTAGACCAAAAAGCTCTTATTTTGTCTCATCAGACCACATGATCTTCTCCCATTCCTCCTCTGGATCATCCAGATGGCATTGGCAAACTTCAGACAGGCCTGGACATGCACTGGCTTAAGCAGGGGACCTTGCGTGCGCTGCAGGATTTTAATCCATGACGGCGTAGTGGTGTTACTAATGGTTTTCTTTGAGACTGTGGTCCCAGCTCTCTTCAGGTCATTGACCAGGTCCTGCCGTGTAGTTCTGGGCTGATCCCTCACCTTCCTCATGATCATTGATGCCCCACGAGGTGAAATCTTGCATGGAGCCCAGACCGAGGGTGATTGACCGTCATCTTGAACTTTTTCCATTTTCTAATAATTGCGCCAACAGTTGTTTCCTTCTCACCAAGCTGCTTGCCTATTGTCCTGTAGCCCATCCCAGCCTTGTGCAGGTCTACAATTTATACCCTGATGTCCTTACACAGCTCTCTGGTCTTGGCCATTGTGGAGAGGTTGGAATCTGTTTGATTGAGTGTGTGGACAGGTGTTTTTATAACAGGTAACGAGTTCAAACAGGTGCAGTTAAATACAGGTAATGAGTGGAGAAACAGGAGGGCTTCTTAAAGAAAAACTAACAGGTCTGTGAGGGCCAGAAATTCTTACTGGTTGGTAGGTGATCAAATACTTATGTCATGCAATAAAATGCAAATTAATTATTTAAAAATCATACAATGTGATTTTCTGGATTTTTGTTTTAGATTCCGTCTCTCACAGTTGAAGTGTACCTATSATAAAAATTACAGACCTCTACATGCTTTGTAAGTAGGAAAACCTGCAAAATCGGCAGTGTATCAAATACTTGTTCTCCCCACTGTATATATACTGAAATCATGTGACAGATCATGTGACAATTAGATTGCACACAGGTGGACTTTATTTAACTAATTATGTGACTTCTGAAAGTAATTGGTTGCACCAGATTTTATTTAGGGGCTTCATAGCAAGGGGAGTGAAAACACATGCACGTACCACTTTTCAGTAATTTCACTTCACCAATTTGGACTATTTTGTGTATGTCCATTACATGAAATCCAAATAAAATCCATTTAAATTACAGGTTGTAATGCAACTAAATAGGAAAAAAAGCCAAGGGGGATGAATACTTTTGCAAGGCATTGTATATCGCATGGTTCAAATCAAAGGAGGTTGGTGGCACCTTAATTGGGGAGGACAGGCTTGTGGTAATGGCTGGAGTGAAATCAGTGGAATGGTATGAAATACATCAAACACATGGTTTCCATGTGTTTGATGCCATTATGAGCCATCCTCCCCTCAGCAGCCCCCACTGGCTCAAATGCACAACTCATGGGAATGTCTTAAGAATAGAAGATTGGACCAACTTGATTGTCAATGCTTTTGTGTGTGCCTCGTGCCTGGATTGAGCTTTTAATACTTATGAGAGTGTCTCATGCTAGTTTGTGTCATGACGTGGTCCTTTCTGGGTATAAATCATGGCTCCCCCCCTCACTCTCTCCTACACCCAGGTTCTGTTATCTCAGGTCGTAAATTCCTGGAGGAGACCCTCTCCCCCTTTTCATGCAGAGAGACCACAGAGTGAACCTAGGATTTCACGTGGCGGAACTCCTAAATCCCCAAAATGGGAAAATGAAACAAAATGTCCACTTGTAGGAATGGTCCGTGGACACTTAAGGGACGGGTATGACGAGTGTGTTTCATTCGGTGACCTCAGAGAAGACAGGAAACACACATAACTATATGTCTGAATGGGTACATTTCTCAATTATGGGGTTTGTTTCTAATTCTTGTATAAAAGSAATGAGTAAAGATCAAACTATTTGTGAAATGGTGTAATGCGATGTTGAACCTTTWATATGAGAGAATTGTATTCCCTTTAAAGTTTAAGTAAGTCATTGGCCCACCCCCGTGAGCACAGACATGATCAGGCGTCATAGAATCACCTTTTCTACTGTTACAAATAAAAAACCCTCCTGAGGAAATCCTCTTCAGACCACGCATATCTCGGCGTAAACTAAGGTAGCACAGGTTTGAGTTTAGACTAAGCAAACCCACAGCGTGAGCTGTGATTGCGAATAGTTATTCAATTCCTAACCATACCACGTGGAGCATTGGCTACACGGCTGGAAATGGTTCAACTCTGAGACTATCGATCCCGACAGAATACGAGCAAATCTTAGATACTAATTACTAGTCTGCAGCTAGAAATGATGTAAACCTGAGACGAGAATACCGACAACTGCTGAAACATCTATCTATGAGAACATTTCTGAATGGTACTCTGAAGTATCCATTCTAACCACGAAAACAGGGAAACAGAAAGAGAGAGAGAGACTCGGAAGAACTGACTCTCCAGCAGACGGACCGGATTCCAACAGGGAAGATTAAGACACATGGGCGTAAATATATATTGATTGCAATTATTCRCGAATGAGTGAGCGTTCATGTGCTTAGGATTAGCCGTTCAACCATTATAATTATCAACTATGTATAGTGATCCATTTTGTCTTTCCCGCTCTTTCTCAGTCCACACCCACTTCCCTTTGTCCACCAAGCCGTCATATCGGCTTAGCCCACTAGGGAATCTTACCTATAATTTGTTAGTAACATATCTACTGTTTGTTTGTTTATGCATTTCTGTGATTATTTAGTTAGTCAGTAAATAAATGATTAAGTCAATTGGTGTATGGACGATTTATAGTAAAGGCTGGGTTCAAGCAGATAGGCAACAATTTACGACGTTTGGAATGAGACTGATGTGAGGTAAAGAATAATTCAATAATAGAAGCCTAATTGATCAGATATTAAAATATCTGAAGAGTTATATTCTGAAAATTATTACTTTGTAATCTGAAGATTTTCCGTGGTGTCCCGACTTCCTAGTTAATTACATTTACATGATTAGTTTAATCACGTAATAATAATTACAGAGAATTGATTTAATAAAATAACAGTCTTCACTTTTAATGATGCCAAAGACACGACAGTTGATTGGTTGTTTCAGTTGGGGGGCCCTAGTTTGTTATAAGAGTGCCTAGATACCAGACTGTAATTTGAATCTTTCCCATATATAGTATAACACTGGTATGGGGCATTGACTCCTAGCGGTCGAATTCCATACAGAGGTAGGATCTTAATTTGTCCACCCTGTTGCAGGAGAACTTTCCTGCAATGCAGGACATTTAAACGTGTAGTGTATTTGAGGTTTATAATAAAAAGGCTTCTGAAGTTTGATTTTCCCTTACGAAAATATATCAACCCATACAAAAATGTCCATTAATTATAATCCACATAATTCATGTTTCCTGTTGATGCAGGATCATTTTCCTGCTGTAGCTCAAATTAATATTCTACTGTAGAGTCTCATCATCTGTGTTTCTGTTTCTATGTGGTCATCTGTGGTCTCTTAGCTTTAGCCAGCAGATCTTGTCTGAGCAACACTCCTGCAATGATGAGCGTTGTTTCCCCACAGAGGTTAACCCAGGGTGATTCACACTTAGCCTGATCTAATGTAATTGTTACCTCAGTATGGGGACAGGATAGAGGCCTGGGTGGATGGGTGTGATGGAACACAGAGGTACGCAGACTGACTGAGACAAATCCTCCCTGCCTCAAAGTAAYCATGATTATCAGGGTCCGGCCATTGAGCTACACTGAGATGAACAGATAAACCAAATAGTTAGGTTTCCATTGTAATTAGACATATTTCAATGTTATTTCCATAAAAACAAGATGGTGCAATGATTTGGAATGTTACTGACAAAAGCTTCTGAGTCAGTGGCTGTTTATTCTTACATGGGGCTTTCATCAAATGAAACACGCATCGGCTACGCTCACAAAAATACACAAACGTCTTTTCAATTCAAGTTTATTTTGTTATTTAGTGCAAATTATATTACATAACATGGTCAAAAATTAAGAAAAACAACTAGAACTATATACTGAATTAAAGAAATAGGTCACATTAATGATATTCTCAGTATTTACAGTACACAAGATCCAGTTCATTTAAAAAATATACATTCTGTCCCATTTTCCCAGGATGATAGAGGTCAGAGTTCAGTCCCTTGACCTGGAAGGATCCAGGTAAAACCCTTACCCAGTCCCAAATAGACCCCTACCCCTAGTCCCTACCAGATAGGCACTTCACATAGATCTAAAAGATTTAGACAGGTGCCTCCTGGTAAACTAGGTGAAATGATCACCATATTGCTTCATATCCTTTCAGATCTACACTTAGTACATAGCAGCTAGGTGCTAGGGGCTTGGGGCTAGGTTTGGGAGTCCCAATGCCTTCAAATGAACCACTTTCCCAGTCTCCTTCCATTCATAATCACTGGTCTGTATTTAAACATGAGAGGCAAGAGCAATATTTTGATCATATCCCTTTTAGCCAGAGTAATATACTGTATAGAGATCCAGAGCTATACGACTCTCCTCTTAGCTACAGTATCAAGACCAGAAAGGAAAGGAGACGAGGAAGTCTCCTTTCCCCCAAAGTGGTACAACTGACACACATAAAATAAATCAGACACTTTCACTTCAATGTCTGTCATCAGCTTTATAGCACACAACAAACACCTACACTCTCAACATGGAGAAAGTCCTCTTTCAATCATATAGTTTACCTTGTAACTTCACACTGCAGAGCCTAAAGCTACAGTGCAGCCATCCAGACTGCTGTGAAACTCAGAGGAAATGTTGTTCATGTTCTAGAAACCAAACAGAAAGAGGCAGATATCCACCAGACACATTCAAAAGGCAGTCAAATAATGTGTTGTTTTTGAATGAGTTCAGTGGTTAAACTGGTTGTTCCGGGTTAGGCATACCAGTGCTGTTTGATTACTGCTCTTTAGCCCCAGGGAGGCGAACCTCTAGTCATTCAACACACAACTGTTCAGACTACCTATCCCTGTTTCTAAAACTGTGCTCTTTATGAATCATGAATGAACTGGAAAATAAACATGTTCAGAGTTATCAATTCTTCATGTGCTAAATCAGACATAAATTAATAAATAACTGTACAGGGCTGGTGAACTGGTCAGTAACTCCTAGGCAGAGTATGCTGAACAGTATGTGATGTCAAAGGAAACCAAACCAAATAGTATCTAAATATTCCATTTTACATGTTACATTTCAGCACCTATGAAAGCCAGCCTTAACCTGTATTAGCCTGTCTGTAATTGTATTGTGATCTGAAAACGTCAGACACCAAGATGTTATGATATCTTACCAATAACTGCTCTATTTGAGAAACTTCCTTCACAGAGAAACTATATGACCAGAAGTAGTTTTTTTCCCAGACCAAGTGACTTGGACCAGGAATAAACCTGGTCCTAGGTATTGGCAATTTTTCATGGTCAGGTCATTTCTTGGTCAGGTCAAAACTCTTAGCCCTAATTCATGAGTTAATCTTGATCTTTCCCTCTCACCTATGAATTAAGACATTGATTATGTGTGGATATAGTACACTGCCCACAAGCAGTTTACTCCAATGAAAAGTGACTTTTTACATTGCGAGAGGTCACAGTGTCTGTCTGCCAGAGTGAAACTGGACCAGTGTGTAAGCCTCTTCCAGAAGAAAATGAGAAATCACTTCCCAAAGACAAGATACAAATGGGTAGAGCAATGCTGCTGTAGGTACATGTAGTTGAGTTTTTTCCCTGGTATGTATGAAATCACACACACAATCCTTGTTTTGCCCTTATCCTGTCAGTGTGCTGTTGTGTTTTCTATTATAGCTACAGTACTGGATAATACATAGGCAGGATCCCTTTGTAGTTTGAAACAACATGAAAGTCCAATGTAAGTGAAAAATGCAAGAGAAATAAATCCAAGTGCAATATGTCCACTGGATTCAGTTAAATGGTGCAGTTAAATGGTGTTTCAGTTTTGTGTTTGAAAGAGCATTTTCTTTGTGATATACAGTGCATCTCTGGCCCCAGRAAACAGTTAGATTTTCCCAACATTCACGTATGTGTTGTGTAGAAGCACTGACGCAAAAAATATTAGTGAAGGCATTGATAAAAGCTAAAAATAGACATTTGAAAGACATTTTAAATGCAAATAGCGATTATCAAATAGGCAAATGAAGCTTAGGTACAGCTTGGATAACAACAGCTACTCAACAATGGAAGACACAAACACACAGCGCACAATCCAACAAGTTCTACAGTAGAGTAGCTACAGTCACTGACTGAGTGGACAAAAAAAGAGTCTTTAATGTGTTTGGGTAGACCCATAGCATAATGTGTTTGGGTAGACCCACACCATAACGTGTTTGGGTAGACCCACACCATAACATGTTTGGGTAGACCCATACCATAACGTGTTGGGGTAGACCCATACCATAGGCAGGTCCAGTGGGTACTGTACATCTCTACACCACAACAGTACAAAAGCATTCATTCCCTCTCTCAAATCAGAAAGACTGACCCAACATAATTCACATATCACAATTTACATAATTCTGGGGTACACAGAAAAATATACATATACCACACAACCAAACTTAGGGTTTTCTTTTGAAATACATGACTTCCAAGGGGACTAAACCTGTTTCAAAGTCTTTTTCAGCAGGCGAAAAGACGGACGGSTATCCGTTGGCCCTAGATAAAGATGTGGTCCATGAGAGAATATCGATTGCATACTCCTCYCGTCCTCTTTCCTRACCTACTTCTCAAAACCCATTGGAGYAGAAGGTCAGAGGGGAGGGACCTCTGGCTTTCTCATCCAATGGGTTTAGAGAAGGAGATGAGGAGAGAGGACAAGAGGAGTATGCAATTGAGATTCTCCCCATGTTTTCAATGAGTAGCAATGCCTTCTGCTTCCTCCCATGGTCCTCGTGACCTGGTCTTGTTGTTACCAGAGAAAGGTATTCTGGTAGTCAGAGTCACCAGAGATACAGATTGGTAATCTTCCCTTCTGGTCACATGGTCCGTAGTTATCCCTTTTTATGGTGGTCAGAGGCCAGCCTGCCTAACAATAGGTCCATATAGTACAGTCCCATGGATACAGTGTCCAGTGACGATTGACCGTCGGTGAGTATACAGACACCCACACAAACACACACCCCCACTGGGCATGATAAGAGTCAACACACACACCCACTGGGCATGATAAGAGTCAACACACACCCCCACTGGGCATGATAGGAGTCAACACACACCCCCACTGGGCATGATAGGAGTCAACACACACCCCCACTGGGCATGATAGGAGTCAACACACACCCCCACTGGGCA
>NC_036851.1:38508601-38531010 GCF_002910315.2 Salvelinus sp. IW2-2015 | reverse complement strand
AGTCAACACACACCCCCACTGGGCATGATAGAAGTCAACACACACCCCCATTGGGGGAATAAACCAGACCAACTCTCACAACTGAACAGACCTATGCGCGTGCACACACACACACACACACACATACACACACGCCAACCTGATTAGTAATTTCTCGCCCTCTCTCTCACCCTCCACCTCTCTCTCACTCAGTGTGTGGAGTCGGTGCTGGGCGTGCCCAGTTGGTGCCAGTCTGCCCAGCACTGTCCAGGTGTCAGAGTCTTCAGGGGGATGAAGGCCTCGCCCAGCAGGGTGTTTTCCCAGAATGCACCATCCCCCAGTACCCGTAGGTGGATAACCCTCTGCTGCAGATCTCCGCGAGGGATACGGTCATATACCAACTACAGGGAGAGAGAAGACACACACAGAGTTATACACCAGCTACACAGAGAGAGAGAAGACACACAGAGTTATACACCAGCTACAGAGAGAGAGAGAGAAGACACGCAGAGTTATACACCAGCTACAGGGACAGTCGAGATACACAAAGTTACATATACAGTCACACATCAACTAGGTCTCACCATCTCATTGTAGGTGGGGTTGCAAGTGCGGCGCGCGGCCTTGGTCTTCCTCTTGCTGGTTTTCTGGGGGTCTGGGAGGAGGTACAGCTTGACATAGGGGTCAGGGTCTGTCCCTTCCTGCAAGGGTTGCTAGGAAATACACAGGAGGAAGGATAGACAGTATATATCTAAAATAACAGTCTACAGTAGAAGTCTTCAACACCATTACATTCTCAATTAGCATCAGTATGCTGAAAGTACACACGCACACAGAATGCATGCACACGCACACACACACACTCACCAGGCCTCGTATGTGCATGACCATGATGAAGAGCTTGTCACTCTTGTAGGAGATGGAGAGCTTGACCTCTCCTACCACTTTGCCTGAGACCGGAGCCCAACAGATCTCTGCAGGTGGGGGAGAAAGACAAACAGAGACAGAGCATGTGATTATAGCAGAATTATTGTCTCAATGTAGGATTTTAATAAGGCTATACAGTATGAGTGTGTGTGTGTGTGTGTGTGTGTGTGTTTATAGCGGCAGGAGGTGTGTGTACATGTATTGTGTTTATGTGTGACGGCCCAGGGAGCAAGGAGGGCTGGATCTACAGAGATAGGTGACTATATACCTACAGTGGGGCAAAAAAGTATTTAGTCAGCCACCAATTGTGCAAGTTCTCCCACTTAAAAAGATGAGAGAGGCCTGTAATTTTCATCATAGGTACACTTCAACTATGACAGACAAAATCAGGAAAAAAGTTCCAGAAAATCACATTGTAGGATTTTTAATGAATTTATTTGCAAATTATGGTGGAAAATAAGTATTTGGTCAATAACAAAAGTTTCTCAATCCTTTGTTATATACCCTTTGTTGGCAATGACAGAGGTCAAACATTTTCTGTAAGTCTTCACAAGGTTTTCACACACTGTTGCTGGTATTTTTGGCCCATTCCTCCATGCAGATCTCCTCTAGAGCAGTGATGTTTTGGGGCTGTTGCTGGGCAACACGGACTTTCACCAATTTTCTCCACTCCAATGCATAATCTCTTTCTGTGGATAGTTGACGATGCGTGGAGAGTCTGGGAGCATAGGACCACTTCCAGTCCTTGAATTGTGTGTGTGCTGGTCATCTGGTAAGTCCTACTCTCTTGCCTTGCACCCCGGGCGGTCGTGTTTAGGGGGAATCGACACTTGTATCATGCTGTGGTTAAAAGAAGCGCACAACAACAGTTTTCAATTCTTTTCGAGAGGTACCCTCCTGTTTGTAATGGAATGGTGAGGAGTTTTCACTCAAAATTTTCACGAGATGATACATGGCCTCCCCCATTCATTCTCTTTCCATTTTCACCACGAGATCAGTCGTCTGGTCCCTTATGCCCAGAGAAGAAAGAATAGGACCCCAAACGATTAGTAGTGTTCCACCCTCATGGCCCTCACCAGTAGGTATGGTGTTCTTTGGATGCAACTCAGCATTCTTTGTCCTCCAAACACGACGAGTTGAGTTTTTACCAAAAGTTATATTTTGGTTTCATCTGACCATATGACATCTCCAATCTTCTTCTGGATCATCCAAATGCTCTCTAGCAAACTTCAGATGGCCTGGACATGTACTGGCTTAAGCACGGGGGGACACGTCTGGCACTGCAGGATTTGAGTCCCTGGCGCGTAGTGTGTTACTGATGGTAGGCTTTTGTTACTTTGGTCTCAGCTCTCTGCAGGTCATTCACTAGGTCCCCCCGTGTGGTTCTGGATTTTTGCTCACCGTTCTTGTATCATTTTGACCCCACGGGGTGAGATCTTGCGTGGAGCCCAGATCTAGGGAGATTATCAGTGGTTTGTATGTCTTCCATTTCCCAATAATTGCTCCCACAGTGATTTCTTCAAACCAAGCTGCTTACCTATTGCAGATTCAGTCTTCCCAGCCTGGTGCAGGTCTACAATTTTGTTTCTGGTGTCCTTTGACAGCTCTTTGGTCTTGGCCATAGTGGAGTTTGGAGTGTGACTGTTTGAAGGTTGTGGACAGGTGTCTTTTATACTGATAACAAGTTCAAACAGGTGCCATTAATACAGGTAACGAGTGGAGGACAGAGGAGCCTCTTAAAGAAGAAGTTACAGGTCTGTGAGAAGCCAGAAATTCTTGCTTGTTTGTAGGTGACCAAATACTTATTTTCCACCATAATTTGCAAATAAATTCATAAAAAATCCTACAATGTGATTTTCTGGATTTTTCTCTCTCATTTTGTCTGTCATAGTTGAAGTGTACCTATGATGAGAATTACAGGCCTCTCATCTTTTTAAGTGGGAGAACTTGCACAATTGGTGGCTGACTAAATACTTTTTTGCCCCACTGTATATACTATGTGCTGTAGATACATCTTCATTAGAACGCCAGTCAGCCAGATTGAAAGCTGGAGTTCCATTTAACCTCTAACCCATGAACGTTGCTAAATGACTAAAATGTAAAATGTCTATGATTGGTTACATTTTCACATAGGCTACTATTCCGGTGGCCAAGGACACAGAGTGTGTCACGGGCTCTATACATTGGACTCTGCTTGGTGTGGCTGTTTGTTTTAGAAAGTGATAAAGTTAACCCTGTAGCTATATGCTGTGCGTTACATCTTGTTAAAATCAGGCTTCCAATAGATAACCATCTCCTCTCAGCGAGTCACCTGATGCATCACACACTGTGGGTGGGTGGGTGGGTGTACCTGCAGGTTTGCTCTGCAGTGTGTTCACCACTGTTCCAGGTTTCTCGTCTCTTTGCAGAGGATGGAAGAAAGTGTAGATGAGGTCACACTGAGATAAAGAGATACAGAGAGACAGAAAGACAGACACAGAGAGAGAGCGAGAGACAGAAAGAAAGGGGAAGAGGAGGAGGAGGTACATTCAGTTAATGACAGAAAACAACATGACACCTCCACGAGACATAATTCATTCCTCGGTGGAACATTAACTCACACCAACACTGTGGGCGCTATTTCCAAACTGAAAAAAAAGAAATGGGAGTGCTAGCAGTTCTAGCTTGTGTTTAAGTTTGACATGGAAGTTGAGCTGTGTGTGTGATGTCAAACTGTTCTATTAGAGATACAGTAGAGGGAAGTTTTCCAGCAATCAGAGGCAGGACAGATCTGGTAAGTGACTACAGTACCCGCCCTGACAGATTGTGTGTGTATGTCTAAGGCTGTAACACTGATATGCGGCTTCTTCTAAAAGGAAGGAGCTGAATTCTAAGAAACTCTCCAGTCATACTGAAACCACAACCACGTAGACTTGACTCCACACAGATCATTCTGCCTCCACTTTAATGAGCCTGTGTCCGTGCACATAAATAACTGGCAGTTATATAAATAATACAGTAACAATTCAGTTTAAAAGTTTACATACACCTTAGCCAAATATATTTAAACACAGTTTCACAATTCCTGACATTTAATCCAAGGAAAAGTTCCCTGTTTTAGGTCAGTTAGGATCACCACTTTATTTTAAGAATGTGAAATGTCAGAATAATAGTAGAATGATTTATATCAGCTTTTATTTCTTTCATCACATTCCCAGTGGGTCAGAAGTTTACGTACACTCAATTAGTATTTGAGCAAAGAGGCACTGAGTTTGAAGGTAGGCCTTGAAATACATCCACAGGCACACCTCCAATTGACTCTAATGATGTCAATTAGCCTATCAGAAGCTTCTAAAGCCATGACATAATTTTCTGGAATTTTCCAAGCTGTTTAAAGGCACAGTCAACTTAGTAAACTTCTGACCCACTGGAATTGTGATACAGTGAATTATAAGTTAAATAATCTGTCTGTAAACAATTGTTGGAAAAATTACTTGTGTCATGCACACAGTAGATGTCCTAACTGACTTGCCAAAACTATAGTTTGTTAACAAGAAGTTTGTAGAGTGGTTGAAAAACAAGTTTTAATGACTCCAAACAGAGTGTATGTAAACTTCAGATTTCAACTGTAGTCATTTACACTAAAAATTAACTGTTAATATAGAATTAGGATGACATTCATGGTCAGTCTAGTGGTTTTCAAACCTGTACTCTGGGACACCCAGTCATTCCATGTATTTGATCTATTCCAGAGTTAGCACACCTGATTGAACAGAGTCAACACCTGACTAGGTAAATCAGGTAAGGGAATCACGTCTGGGGGAACCAAGAGGTTTGAGAACCACTGGTCTAGTGAATATAGTGATAACACAGTGCTTTAAATAGACCTTAAAATAGAATGGCAGACACACAACAGGGGTCACTGAGTGCCTGAACCAAAGGTCGGAGGTGACTGGTTACCTGGGCGACCTCGGGCGCAGCGTGCACCAGATGCCAGACGTATCCGTTGAGCTCGTCTTTCCTCCTATCAGCCATCGCCTCTCCTCGAGACCGCCCAATCAAAAACCGGCTGGGGAAACTGGGGGGGGGGCATCAAAGGCAGTGGTGTAAAGTAAGGAAAATACTTTAAAGTACTAGTTAAGATATTTTTTGGGGTATCTGTACTTTACTCAACTATATATATTTTTTATAACTTTTACTTCACTACATTGCTAAAGAAAATAATGTACCTTTTACTCCATAAATTTTCCCAAACACCCAAAAGTACTCGTTACTTTTTGAATGCTTAGCAGGACAGGAAAATGGTCAAAGTTACACATTTATCAAGAAAACATCCCTGGTCATCCCTATTGCCTCTGATCTAGCGGATTTACTAAACACACATGCTTCATTTGTAAATGATGTCTGAGTGTTGGAGTGTGCCCTGGCTATCCGTAAATTGAAAAAAATACAAGAGGGGCTCCCGGGTGGCGCAGCGGTCTGCTAGAGGCATCACTACAGACCCTGGTTCTTTCCCGGGCTGTATCACAACCGGCCGTGATCAGGAGTCCCATAGGGCGGCGCACAATTGGCCCAGCATCGTCCGGGTTAGGGGAGGGCTTGGCTGGAGGGGCTTTACTTGGCTCATCGCGCTCTAGCGACACCTTGTGGCGGGCCGGGCGCCTGTAGGCTGACCTTGTTTGTCAGGTGAACAGTGTTTCCTCTGACACATTGGTGCGGCTGGCTTCCGGGTTAAGCAGGTGCGGTTTGGAGGGTCATGTTTCGGGAAGACCCATGACTCGACCTTCGTCTCCCGAGCCCGTTGGGGAGTTGCAGCGATGAGACAAGATCGAAAATTGGGGAGAAAAAATTTAAATACAAGAAAAATGTGCCATCTGGTTTGCTTAATATAAGGAATTTGAAATGATTTATACTTTTGATACTTAAGTATATTTTAGCAATTACATTTCTTTTTGATACTTAAGTATATTTAAAACCAAATACTTTTAGAATTTTACTCAAGTAGTATTTTAGGGTGACTTTCACTTTTACTTGACTCATTTTCTATTAAGGTAACTTGCCAGCAGCATACCACCCTGCGTCCCACTGCTGGCTTGCTTCCTTCTGAAGCTAAGCAAGGTTGGTCCTGGTCAATTCCTGGATGGGAGACCAGATGTTGCTGGAAGTGGTGTTGGATGGCCAGTAGGAGGCACCCTTTCCCCTGGTCTAAAAATAAATATCCCAACGCCCCAGGGCAGTGATTTGAGACATTGCCCTGTGTAGGGTGCCGTCCATCGGATAGGACGTTAAACGAGTGTCCTGACTCTCTGTGGTCACTAAAGAGCCCATGGCACTTATCGTAAGAGTAGGGGTGTTAACCCCGGTGTCCTGGCGAAATTCCCAATCTGGCCCTCATACCATCACGTTTGTTAAGATAATGGGCATAATGCCAACCCAGAGATGGCACTAGTGGGGCACCTATCTAGGATATATAAACAGGTGCATTATGAATGTCTGATTAGGATGTCGTGACCTGTAACATGTAATACCTGAGTAAAGGATTATGCTTGAACTTTACCAAACTCTCCGATGTAAGTTATTCACATAAAAACAACGGTCACCTATTAATCCCCAGCTTACAATTGGCGCATTCATCTCCGCTGTAACTATTCCCCAGGTCGTTGCTGTAAATGAGAATGTGTTCTCAGTCAACTTACCTGGTAAATAAGGGATAAATGAAATCTTTAAGTATGACAATTGGGTACTTTTTCCACCACTGATCAAAGGATATTGCTATGATTTCACTTTACAGTTGTTACAGTTAGTTAGTATCCACCTCATTTTCAAACATTGCTATGGGCACAGCCAAATAACGGAAGTGATGGATTTCACTTTCACTTTACTTCCCTACTGCAGCGTGCCAGTGGAAAACTTGCCAGAGGAAATTATTTGAAAGTCAATTCATAGAGTATAAAAGTAAAGTAAACAAGCATAAGTGTAATTTTATTTCATTTAAGTTCGCTAGTCCTACTGGTAGGCTAGTTCTGTTGTGATAATAACGTTAGTTGTCAGAGTTAAGGCCCGGGCCATACACCAAGCCAATAACTATAACCATAATTGTAATGATAAACTATAGGCTACATAACTATAAAACGCTGGTGAGCATCCACACAAGAGGACATTTTATAGTTGATCATTCTACAGTCCTACACCTGTCAATCAACTGATCAACACATTCCACTGCTTATAATAAGGTGGTAACAAGACCATTCATGGGGTCTCTAACACAGATACTGGTTCAGACCATTCAGTGCTTTKAGGGTGTGTTCATTGTCATAGTGAAAACTGCAAACAATACTTCAATGTACATGGAGGTCTAATGAAAAATAATATACTCACTTGTATTGAAATGTAGCAATTCAACAAACTCTGTTAAGCTTGTGCATCTTTTACAGCATGTCATTGCCTTGTTGCTCAAGTGGTTTGAAGTGATTTCCATTTTTCTAATAGTTGTCAATTCCTTTGGTTCTTACTTTTCACTGTGCTCATCTCTGTATGTCCTGTGCAATTATTTGCAATGTATCAGTGCAACAATGTAATCATAACCGGCCAAAAGTGATCACATGGGCACTCTCTCCTCAACATGCATATTCTATGCTGTAGGCTTGTTCTACATTCAGCAATTAGCAAGACCAAGCCTGCTTCTTTCCCCAAATAGGCTATTAGGCCTAATATAAAAAATGAAAATAAATGTCCTACTGTATCTTTTGTAGCTTTTCCTGAGATTTTACGAGAAGAGAAATGGCCTATTGTGGAAAGGCTTGCATAGGCAATAGCCTGTTGCACACGGAAACAGCTGGAAGAGAGTCTAGTGATGTGTAGCCAAAGTAAGAAGCTAAACATTAGCTCGATATTAGGCTAATAATTAGCTAAATATTAGGGCTATAGGCTAAATATTTACCTGTCAAAGTACAAGACATATAATTTGACAGATTATGAAATGGCAGATCTGTAGTGGGTTCTTCCAGGCTGTGCTCTGTGGCCTACGTTTTTAGACAATACAATTATTATACCTGGGCTACAACAACACAGCGCAATGAGGAACGTATTATTGTTATCAAGTGAATACACAATTATTGTCCATAGGCTGTAAACTGATGTGATGTAGGCTAATTTGAATAACTGCTCATGCCGAAATAACAGCCTAGGCCAACAGCCTAGGCCTGAGTATGCAACTATTTGGGTCTCTTCTTGACAGTTTAGAAGGTCTAGAAAGGTACATTAGCAGGTGACTCATACAGTGTATTTTGTCAGGATGTAGCCTGGTGTTAAGATAGGCCTACTGTAGTAAAATATTGGCTTCTCCTTTCCAACTCCCTGCCCGTGAATGCTGTAGCCTATTTTATATTCAGCCAGCAAGAGCAAACGTGCATCTCCCCTCCAATAGACTATTAGTAGGCTAAAGAAAATATGTTGAAATGTGTCCAACAAGCTTTTGTAGTCTGGCTTTTCCTGGGACTCTACAATAATTAAAAGGAATAGCTGTGGCAGTGAAAAGGCCAGGTGCATAATTGCGCAACAGAACAGTGAAAACAGACAGGCTGTAGACTAAGTTAGAAGTGGATGCATATTAGCCAATAATTCATTAGCTCAATGTTAGGCTTCACACTACAAGTGAATATATCCAGTCAATCTACACAGTGAAAGTAAAAAAAGGTTTATCAGATAAAGAAATCCTAGGTAGCTGCCTACACTATGTGTGCTCCTGAGGCTGTGCTGAGCGCTCCTTCCCAGTCCCCAGCTAACAGCTAGAAAACACACCCTATTGTTTCAGTTTTTAGGGACAAGAAATGTATTCTACCTAGGCTAGAACACAATGAAATGAAGAATGTTATTATTGTTTTCAAGTGAGTAACAAAACTCTGGTCTAGGCTGTAAACTGCAGTGAATAGCCTGTCATTTGAATAACTGCTCAAAAGCCTGTTTTTTTAATTGTGGTGGAAATTCTAACCAAGTGAGAGAGACTTTGTTATTTCTTCAAACAATCAACCTTTATTATCGATGAAGAATTGCAATAATTGAGCTGGTCAACAACCACCCATCGATAATCGTTGATAGCCCAACGAGCAGATTTGGGTTACAGCTCTTTATAGCAAAGTACATCCTCCTGAATGTTCATGACAAACAACAGATGTGTAGAATTATACAAAGGTACATTGTGCTATCAAGCAACGGACAGCAAGATTTACATTGCGCCAGGTTTCTGCCTCTAGGTCATTTACTGCTTGTTTATACAGGGTTATTTTTTCAGTTTCACTCTCCTTAACACACAGATACTAATGCAACAAGTCCAGTGTTCATCTGCATGTGAGAGAGAAACTGGAGGGAGGGTTCACCTGGCCCTGGCACACAGGCCAGCATTACACAGACACTAATCATTCAATGGACTGCAGGCTCTATCACCAAGCGATCATAAATCAATTGCTAGCGCCAAGCCCCAACTCAGTCCCACAGACACAGATGAGACAGTACTGAGGAATCTTATTCGATGCATAAACAGTATTAAAACATAATCTTGCCATTTTCTACCATAGAATGTATGTTCATTTAGAAATAACTCCATCTAGCCTGCCTGATTGGAAAAACCATTTGGATCAGTTATGGGTTTATTCACTGCAGTTCACAAGGTCCAGACACATTAGCAGGACAGTAATATGGTGTATTCTGTCATGATATATCAGTTAACAGAAACAGGTAAATACAGGGATTTCTAGTGGCGCACATATGAATTATGATCATGTGCGAGCGCGGAGGAAGTTGTATCCATAGTTGCCGCGTTTGGCTTCCGTGTTTTCAAAGTGTTGGAAAATGAGGTGGATAGTTACAGATACCAGTGACATCATTTCCTACAGTTATTTAGACTCCAATGATTATCACTATTCCTCTATTACTAGTTTTAGTTACTGTTGTTGTTTCAAGAGAAGGGTGATGTTCTGTACATGATCAGTGTGTGTGTGTTACCTGGGTAGTTTGGATGAGGGGAAGACGAGGCGTAGTTTACTGTGTAGTTCATAGAACTCCTCAAAGCTCCTCTGGACCAACACTGACCCCTGCTGGCCCTCTCGCTCCACCTTCACCACAAATGCCTGTGGGGAGAGACACACATACACTATACAGTTGATCTTACATGACTCCAGCCTTACGTGATGCATCCTTTGTGGGTTAAGGTTAGGGAGAGACAGTTTGTCTTTTGTATTTGTTGCTGGGCTTATACTAAAGTGTAGGTGCATGTGTGTGTAGCCAACTGTAGACTTACATAGCATTAATTTTCTGGGGCTGTGTGTGGATACGTAGTATATTGTATGACTGTAGACGTACGTATTCTTTTATTATTTGCTGGGGCTGTATGTGCGTATGTAGTATAGTGGACATATCCCTTGCTGGGCCTATATGAACATGTAACTGATTTACACATAGGTTTAATTTACGAGGACTGTAGGTGTATATGACTGTAGACTTACGTATCCTTTGCTGGAGCTGTACGTTCGTATGTGTCGGCAGACAAAGAGGTTGCGGATGAGTCCATCAGTCTTGAGGGTGTAAACCCGAGGGGCAAAGGAGAGGACAGGATGCTCCTCAGATGAGGCAAACTTCATCTGGGCCAAGTTATGGATGAAGAAGTTCAACTTAGTTGCAACACTGCCCAGACTGGACTCTATCAACCTAGAGAGGGACAGAGAGAGGAGGGAGAGAGAGAGAGAAAGCGAGAGATGAGTCAGACAAGAGACCACACAGTCTATGTCTGTACGGTTTATACTGTAAGTCTATATAGGGGCAGCGGGTAGCCTAGTGGTTAGAGCGTTGGGCCAGTAACCGAAAGGTTGCTAGATCGAATCCCCGAGCTGACAAGGTAAACATCTGTCGTTTTGCCGCTGAACAAGGCAGTTAACCCACTGTTCCTAGGCCGTCATTATAAATAAGAATTTCTTCTTAACTGACTTGCCTAGTTAAATAAATGTTAAATAAAAAATATATAGAATATACTGTGTGCGTGTACCTGGTGAAGTACATTGTAGCGTCAGCCTCAGACTCGTGAGGTCTCAAGGCGTCGTAGACATACTTCAGATCATCCAGGTCTGACAGCTCAGGAATGCCACATGACAACATCTATACAGGACACAAAGGAAGACATCAGTGTGTGTGTGTTCGTACACACACACACACACGTGTATGTATACGTACCAGTCCCAGTAGGTTGAGGAAGAGGTGTGTGTGTTTGCGGATGAGGTTGTAGGCCTCACAGCACAGGTCCACAAAGTCATGGAAACGACTGGAAGGTTTGTCTCCTCCGTTGATGACATAGGCCATGTCAGAGGTGAACGCAAACGGAGCACGGTCTCTGCCAATCACAAATACACACAGATAAATACCAATCAGAACACAGGGCCATTGGTCTCTACCAACAGGAACAGAACCATCTGTCTATCTGCCAATCAGCTAAAGACTAAACCAAAAACAAAGACAGTGGGAAAAGTTACGTTCCTCTGTCCTCACAATAGGGACTACATCTAGATTTGAAATTGAAGTTGGGCATACATTTCCCAGCGCCCTCCCGGGCTCACCGTTTGATGTTGCCAAACATCTGGGCGTGTCCTAAAAACTTGCCAAAGTCGATGTGGAACATGTGACCGCTGGTCTTTAGCATGATATTGTCATTGTGGCGGTCACAGATACCCAGGATGTAGGTGGCCACGCAGCAGCCTGCGCACGAGTAGATAAAGTTCTCCACAGCCTAGCAGGACACAGCACAGGGTCAGAGGTTACAGGTCAAAGTGTGTACGACGAGAGTGTTGGTGGGAGGTTGAGAGAGTGGGCGAGTGMGTGTGTGTGCTTGAGTGAGTGATAGTTTGTGCTTGCGTGCACATGTGTCTGACTGTACCTTCTCATACTCGTCCTCTGTGGGGTTGTGTTTCTGTAGCCAGTCAGCCAGGGTTCGGTCCTTAAAGGAACCAGTCACTCCATGTTCCCCCTGGATCCTCCTCAGAGTCTCAGCCTGGGGAATCATCTCCACCATACCTGAGAGAGAGAGAGGAGAGAAGAGAGAGAGAGAGATGAGAAAGAGAGGAGAGCGAGAGAGGAGAAAGAGAGGAGGGCGAGAGAGAGACACATACTTTTGGTTATGTAGTGTATGTGGACACCTGCTCGTCGAACTTCTCATTCCAAAATCATGGGCATTGATATGGAGTTGGTCCCCCCTTTGCTGCTATAACAGCCTCCACTCTTCTGGGAAGGCTTTCCACTAGATGTTGGAATATTGCTGCGGGGACTTGCTTCCATTCAGCCACTAGTGATGTCGGGGACTGCTGTTGGCCGAGTAAGTCGGTGTTCCAATTCATCCCAAAAGTGATCGATGGGGTTGAGGTCAGAGCAGGCCAATCAAGTTCTTCCACACCGACAAACCATTTCTCTATGGACCTCGCTTTGTGCAAAAGGGGCATTGTCATGCTGAAACAAGAAAAGGGCCTTCCCCAAACTTTTGCCACAAAGTTGGAAGCACAGAATCGTCTAGAATGTCATTGTATGCTATAACGTTAAGATTTCCCTTCACTGGAACAAAGGGGCCTAGCCTGAACCATGAAAAACAGCCCCAGACCATTATTCCTCCTCCACCAAACTTTACAGTTGGCACCATGCTTTGGTGCAGGTAGCGTTCTCCTGGCATCCGCCAAACCCAGATTCGTCCGTCGCAATGCCAAATGGTGAATCGTGATTCATCACTCCAGAGAACGTGTTTCCACTGCTATAGAGTCCAATGGCGGTGAGCTTTACACCACTCCAGCCAACGCTTGGCATTGCGCAAGGTGATCTTAGGCTTCCTGACGGGCCGCCCCCAAGTGGTAAGAGTAGGCAACAACACGTCTGCCACGCTGATCCTTAAAACTTGGGCCCCTCAGGGGTGTGTACTTAGTCCCCTCCTGTAATCCTTGTTCACCCACGACTGTGTGACCAAACACAACTCCAACACCATCATTAAGTTTGCTGACGACACAACAGTGGTAGGCCTGATCACCGACAACGATGAGATGGCCTATAGGGAGGTGGTCAGAGAACTGGCAGTGTGGTGCCAGGACAACAACCTCTCCCTCAATGTGAGCAAGACAAAGGAGCTGATCGTGGACTACAGCAAAAGGCGGGCCGAACAGGCCCCCATTAACATCGACGGGGCTGTAGTGGAGCGGGTCGAGAGTATCAAGTTCCTTGGTGTCCATARCACCAACGAACTATCATGGTCAAAACATACCAAGACAGTCGTGAAGAGGGCACGACAAAACCTTTCCCCCCTCAGGAGACTGAAAAGATTTGGCATGGGTTCCCAGATCCTCAAAAAGTTCTACAGCTGCACCATTAAGAGCATCCTGACCGGTTGTATCACCGCCTGGTATGGTGTTAGAAGTTCACCTAGGGGTCATGATTGGGGCTGTACCAAATGATTGATGTATTAGAATAATTTATTATGCTTATGTTGTATTAATAGAACAGGGGTTATAAGACCCCTCCCTCTTTACATTTATAGGGTCCTAGACTACAGATTAACAATATATATACACATTATGAGGTTTTAATATTGTTCCACAGTGGTTTTCTAGTTCTCTCTCTCTTATAAAGAAACTGTCTGAGAAATGTGTGACTGAGACAGAACTCTGCAGGGGAGTGTAGGAGATAAGACTACTCAGACACTCCACTATAAATCAACTTGGACATTTACTGCTAAGCTTTTAGATAACACACTAAAAGCCTTGTTTATATAGCTTTGTAGGCATGGTTTTGGTCTCATGAGTAAAAGATAATGACGTAGGCAGTGACATCACGAGGGCAGGATTTCAGGTTTGATAAAATAAGATGGGACCTTTTCTTTGATGCAGAACTTACTTGGAAACATGCGTTATCTTCCTGTTGTCAACTTCTGTCTGCAATTGCATTAATAAAGATTTTCTAATGATTTAATTAAAGATATTGTCATAATGCTGATTTCACCAATGATTGACAAGGAACAAGGAAACGAACCCCAACAATGAAAACTGCTCGGCATTTGACAGTAAGGCGCTACAGAGGATAGTGCGAATGGCCCAAT
The DNA here is from genome assembly GCF_002910315.2 of Salvelinus sp. IW2-2015. NCBI lineage: Eukaryota > Metazoa > Chordata > Actinopteri > Salmoniformes > Salmonidae > Salvelinus > Salvelinus sp. IW2-2015. Next base: position 38,517,014 of record NC_036851.1, on the reverse strand, counting down.
ACATCACCGTGGCCAAGCTTCCTGCCATCCAGGACCTACAGTTGAAGTCAGAAGTTAACATACACTTAGGTTGGAGTCATTAAAACTATTTTTTCAACCACTCCACAAATTTCCCYACTTAGGTCAGTTAGGACATCGACTTTGTGCATGACACAAATAATTTTTCCAACGATTGTTTAGAGACAGATTATTTCCCTTATAATTCACTGTATCACAATTCCAGTGMGTCAGAAGTTTACATACACTAAGTTGACTGCCTTTAAACAGCTGGGAAAATTCCAGAAAATTATGTCATGGCTTTAGAAGCTTCTGCTGAGGCTAATTGACATAATTTGAGTCAATTGGAGGTGTACCTGTGGATGTATTTCAAGGCCTACCTTCAAACTCAGTGCCTCTTTGCTTGACATCATGGGAAAATCAAAAGAAATCAGCCAAGACCTCAGAAAACAAATTGGAGACCTCCACAAGTCTGGTACATCCTTGGGAGCAATTTCCAAACGCCTGAAGGTACCACGTTCARCTGTACAAACAATAGTACTCAAGTATAAACACCTTGGGACCATGCAGCCGTCATACCCCTCAGGAAGGAGACGCGTTCTGTCTCCTAGAGATGAACGTACCTTGGTGCGAAAAGTGCAAATCAATCCCAGAACAACAGCAAAGGACTTGTGAAGATGCTGGAGGAAACAGGTATAAAAGTATCTATATCCACAGTAAAACGAGTCCTATATCGACATAACCTGAAAGGCCGCTCAGCAAGGAAGAAGCCACTGCTATAAAACCACCATAAAAAAGCCAGACTATGGTTTGCAACTGCACATGGGGACAAAGATTTTACTTTTTGGAGAAATGTTCTCTGGTCTGATGAAACAAAAACAGAACTGTTTGGCCATAATGACCATCGTTATGTTAAGAGGAAAAGGGGGAGGCTTGCAAGCCAAAGAACACCATCCCAGCCGTGAAACACAGGGGTGGCAGCATCATGTTGTGGGTGTGCTTTGCTGCAGGAGGGACTGGTGCACTTCACAAAATAGATGGCTTCATGAGAAAGGAAAAGTATGTGTATATATTGAAGCAACATCTCAAGACATCAGTCAGGAAGTTAAAGCTTAGTCGCAAATGAGTCTTCCACATGGACAATGACCCCAAGCATACTTCCAAAGTTGTGGCAAAATGGCTTAAGGACAACAAAGTCAAGGTATTGAGGTGGCCATCACAAAGCCCTGACCTCAATCCCATTGAACATTTGCGGGCAGAACTGAAAAAGCATGTGCGAGCAAGGAGGCCTACAAACCTGACTCAGTTACACCAGCTCTGTCAGGAGGAATGGGCCAAAATTCACCCAACTTATTGTGGGAAGCTTGTGGAAGGCTACCCAAAACTTTTGACCGAAGTTAAACAATGTAAAATCAATGCTATCAAATACTAATTGAGTGTATGTAAACTTCTGACCCACTGGGAATGTGATGAAGTAAATAAAAGCTGAAATAAATCATTCTCTCTACTATTATTCTGACATTTCACATTCTTAAAATAAAAAAAGTGGTGATCCTAACTGACCTAAAACAGGGAATTTTTACTAGGATTAAATGTCAGGAATTGTGAATAAATGTATTAAATGTATTTATATAAATGTATAAATGTATTTGGCTAAGTTGTATGTAAACTTCTGACTTCAACTGTATATAATAGGCGGTGTCAGAGGAAAGCCCATAAAATTGTCAGAGACTTCAGTCACCCAAGTTAGACTGTTTTCTCTGCTTCCGCACGGCAAGCTGTACCGGAGCGCCAAGTCTAGGACCAAAAGGCTCCTCAACAACTTCTATCCCCAAGCCATAAGACTGCTGAACAATTAATAAAATCGCCACCGGAAAATTTACATTGACCCCCCCCCTACCTTTTGTACACTCGCTGTTTGTTTGTTACCTATGCATCATCACTTCGCCCCCACCTACATACAGATTACCTCAACTAGCATGTAACCCCGCACACTGACTCGGTACCGGTGCCCCCTGTATATAGCCTCGTTATTCTTATTGTGTTACTTTTATTATGACTTTTTATTTTAGTCTACTTGGTAAATATTTTCTTCTTGAACTGCACTGTTGGTTAAGGGCTTGTAAGTAAACATTTCACAGTAAAGTCTACACTTGTTGTATTCGGCACATGTGACAAATAAAATTTAATTTAATTTTGATTTGATAATAATACACACAGGCAAAAATGACGTGAGAGCACAGGAGGAAAGGCAGGCCACAGCACTCAATGGAGTGACTGAAAAAGCTTATTCTACTTTCCCCAAATAAATCAGAAATACACACATTGTCATCCTATAGACATTGTCAACCTACAAGAAACATGGTAAAAAGGAGATGAACCCACTGGTTGCCCTCTAAGTTAGAGAGAGCTGGTATTCCCATCCACCAAACTACCAGAAGTAAAACAGGGAAGACACTCAGGGGGTATGCTAATTTGGTATAAAGCAGACCTAACTCACTTTATTAAATCAATCAAAACAGGAACCTCTCGCTCTCTCCCCCTCCCTCCTTACCTCTGCCTCGTCCGGTAGAAAAACATCTGAAGATCACCATCCTCATGTCCAGCCCCTCCTGGATCCAGATCTTGTTCATGATGCGGATGATCTGCAGGGTCAGCATGTCCTGGCGCAGGTCGTCACCTGACTTGAGAGCAGAGGTCAGAAGATACAGCGGTCACAGAGGTCGAAGGTCAACAAGGGTTCAGAAAGGCACATTTAAGTGGATTGTTGATTCAGTAGAGTAAAACAGTGGCTGCATCTCAGTAGTCTTAAGTGGCTCTCTGATTCAGTGGTGTTTGAAATGTTTACCTTGAAGATGACATTGATGTTGTCTCCCAGAGGATCCAGGTTCTGGAAGGACAGTTTGAGCGGCACGGCGTTGGAGTTGAAGTAAGAACACAACTGCAGACAGAGATCACACACAGACACGAGCTCACAAACAGACAGGAGTAAAACACACACACACACACACACACACAGTAAAACACACAGGAGCAAACACACACACACGTACGCACGCACACTAACACAAACACGTACCTGTATGTTGATGGCTTTGACCAGCATGCCAGGGTTGAGGGGGAGACGYCAGCTGCTACTGACAGAGAAGAACTCCCTGACCTCCTCCAGTCCCTCTCGAAGGATGGCCTGTCTGCTGGAGGGAGAGGTGTCCCGCACACGTTGAGCTACTTTAGCCAGGATGGTGACCAGCCAGCACTGTCTGTCAAACTCCTCTCGAAGACCCCGACCCACACAGCACAGCAGGCCTGCTAACAGGTGCTGGTACCTCCCACTGAATTGGCTGTCCTGCAGAGTATCCTTCAACAACCTGGGAGACAGAGGAAATGTATCTGACTATGTGGTCCACTGTGCAGTACTGTGTACATTTATACATGTCAGCATTTAACAAATGTGTACTTTGTGTTCAGGGCCCGTATTCATGAAGCATCTCTGAGTGCTCCTCTAGCATCAATTTAGCCTTTAAATCATAATGGTTAACAGGGTGGACCTGATCCCAGATCAGCAATCCTACTTCTTATGAATATGGGCCCTGATGTAATCGTGTTAACTATATTTTAAGAATATTTTTTTATGCATCATCCAGTGAGTTTGTTTAAGTATTTCCCAATCTGTCCAGCAGGTGGAAACATGTTTGCCCTACTGAAGACAGAGCATCAATGACATTGTCCGACATTACAGCATTGTCATGTATGGAATGCTGTACTTTACTTTTTTATTGGGTGTTTCTGTGAGCGAATGTGAGTCATGAATTGCCTCATATCTATGTTAAGAGGTGGTGTTTCTGTGAGCCTACATCAGGCTGCGCGTGTGTCTGTGAGCCTACATCAGGCTGCGCGTGTGTCTTGTGAGCCTACATCAGGCTGCGCGTGTGTTGTGAGCCTAATCAGGCTGCGCGTGTGTCTGTGGCCTACATCAGGCTGCGCGTGTGTCTGTGGGCCTACATCAGGCTGCGCGTGTGTCTGTGGCCTACATCAGGCTGCGCGTGTGTCTGTGAGCCTACATCAGGCTGCGCGTGTGTCTGTGAGGCCTACATCAGGCTGCGCGTGTGTCTGTGAGCCTACAATCAGGCTTGCGCGTGTGTCTGTGAGCCTACATCAGGCTGCGCGTGTGTCTGTGGGCCTACATCAGGCTGCGCGTGTGTCTGTGGGGCCTACATCAGGCTCGCGTGTTCTGTGGGCCTACATCAGCTGCGCGTGTGTCTGTGGGCCTACATCAGCTGCGCTGTGTCTGTGGGCCTACATCAGGCTGCGCGTGTGTCTGTGAGCCTACATCAGGCTGCGCGTGTGTCTGTGAGCCTACATCAGGCGGCGCGTGTGTCTGTGAGCCTACATCAGGCGGCGCGTGTGTCTGTGAGCCTACATCAGGCGGCGCGTGTGTCTGTGAGCCTACATCAGGCTGCGTGTGTCTGTGAGCCTACATCAGGCTGCGCGTGTGTCTGTGAGCCTACATCAGGCTGGCGTGTGTCTGTGAGCCTACATCAGGTTGCGTGTGTTCTGTGAGCCTACATCAGGTTGTGTGTCTGGAGCCTACATCAGTTTGTGTCTGTGAGCCTACATCAGGTTGTGTGTCTGTGAGCCTACATCAGGTGTGTGTCTGTGAGCCTACATCAGGTTGTGTGTCTGTGAGCCTACATCAGCTGGGTGTGTCTGTGAGCCTACATCAGGCTGCGCGTGTGTCTGTGGCCTACATCAGGCTGCGCGTGTGTCTGTGGCCTACATCAGGCTGCGCGTGTGTCTGTGGGCCTACATCAGGCTGCGCGTGTGTGTCTGTGGGCCTACATCAGGCTGCGCGTGTGTCTGTGAGCCTACATCAGGCTGCGCGTGTGTCTGTGAGCCTACATCAGGCTGCGCGTGATCTGTGAGCCTACATCAGGCGCGCGTGTGTCTGTGAGCCTACATCAGGCGGCGCGTGTGTCTGTGAGCCTACATCAGGCTGCGCGTGTGTCTGTGAGCCTACATCAGGCTGCACGTGTGTCTGTGGGCCTACATCAGTTGTGTGTCTGTGAGCCTAATCAGGCTGCGCGTGTGGTCTGTGAGCCTACATCAGGCTGCGCGTGTGTCTGTGAGCCTACATCAGGCTGCGCGTGTGTCTGTGAGCCTACATCAGGCTGCGCGTGTGTCTGTGAGCCTACATCAGGCTGCGCGTGTGTCTGTGAGCCTACATCAGGCGGCGCGTGTGTCTGTGAGCCTACATCAGGCGGCGCGTGTGTCTGTGAGCCTACATCAGGCTGCGCGTGTGTCTGTGAGCCTACATCAGGCGGCGCGTGTGTCTGTGAGCCTACATCAGGCGGCGCGTGTGTCGTGAGCCTACATCAGGCGGCGCGTGTGTCTGTGAGCCTACATCAGGCGGCGCGTGTGTCTGTGAGCCTACATCAGGCTGCGCGTGTGTCTGTGAGCCTACATCAGGCTGCGCGTGGTCTGTGAGCCTACATCAGGCTGCGTGTGTCTGTGAGCCTACATCAGGTTGCGTGTGTCTGTGAGCCTAATCAGGTTGTGTGTCTGTGAGCCTACATCAGGTTGTGTGTCTGTGAGCCTACATCAGGTTGTGTGTCTGTGAGCCTACTCAGGTTGTGTGTCTGTGAGCCTACATCAGGTTGTGTGTCTGTGAGCCTACATCAGGTTGTGTGTCTGTTGAGCCTACATCAGGTTGTGTGTCTGTGAGCCTACATCAGGCGGCGCGTGTGTCTGTGAGCCTACATCAGGTTGTGTGTGAAGACAAAAGGAAGGCTGAGTGTGTCTTGATGCATGAGCTGATATGTGTGTAAGTCTCACCAGAAGAGATAGTGTGCGATGCGCATGTCCCCTATGGCTCTCCGTAGCAGGAAACGTACCAACGGGCTATCAAGGTAACACTCATATTTCAGAGCCTGCGAGACAGCGCGAGGGCGAGAGAGACGGATTGAGAGAGTTGGTTAGATGCTCCACATAGCCCTCTAACGAGGTGTTTGTATGGTAATCATAAGGCATTGGTACAGTGTTACCTGCACCAGCTGTGGTAGGAAGTCCAGCAGCTCAGGGTCAGAGATAGAGTCCATCCACTGTACTGCAGTATGCCTCAGCTCCTGATCAGGGAACCTAATACACATTCAATACATTTGGCATTATATTATTAAATTGTTTCAATCCAAAATAAATAAAGATTTGAGAGATCAAGCTTGGACCTCATTAATCATTGAACTGTCATTTTTAAAAGAGGATGATGCATGTGATGTCATGTATGTTGTCCTGCTGGTTGGTATTTGGTATTTATGTTCCAGAACAGGATTCTAAGCCTGTCAGGTCCACTCCCATCTCTGACCATGACCCCAAACTGCCAGCATGTCTGTGGTCCACATGAACACCTCCAGTCTGAACACATCATGACAAGGTTGTGACGGTTTCCTTGGCAAGTGTTGCCCCAGAAACCATTGCCTGGCAACCACATGCACACATSCAAACACACAGTCCCCTTACGTGGCATGCAGCAGGCCCAGTGCGTGGTGGTGGTTGAGACATGCCCACTGGCGGAGCAGGGCATAGATATCTGACAGACATGCCCACTCCCAGCGGGGGGCACTAGCCAGCACCAGGGGCAGGGCACCACTCTCTGACTGGCAGAACGAACGCTTCTCCCACAACAGACGCTTGTCCTCTGGAGTCAACCTGGACACAGAGACAGAGAGAGACAGACACAGAGAGAGAGAGAGACAGAGAGAGAAACAGAGAGAATAAATATAAGCTGACATTAATATTTAGCTTGAGAGTGGGGAAAGAGAGGGGGATATGGAGAGAAGGGAGGGGTAAAAAGAGTGAAAGGTTGGAAATAAAGGGGGAAATACTGTATATTTTGGTGTTGCTCTCAGCAGCATTAGATGGCCTCTCTCCACTGTAATAAAGATATAGATAATCTTGGTTACCCAGAAGTAAAATTATTTTGCGAAAGTTTGTCATTTCCTGTTTTACTTCTGGGTGGATGCCGTTAACAATTGTGATTACCTTTGTGTGAAGAAAGGAAGTGAAGTCTCCTCTCTCGTAAACGGAAACTATCGGCCAAACCCCTCTGTTCCGCTAATTTCACCCGTGTTTATCATGGCCAAAGGTTCTGTTTTCAGGAATTTCAGCCTATTTTGACTTTGTGGCTGTGGAATCTAGTGGAAAGCATTTATCATCCGCACACAGGCTTGAAAATCACGGCACCAGTTTAAGCACAGCCTTCTCCCAATCTTGATTTTCCAAATGATCAACGACGAAATCCAAAAACCAGGAACTACTGCTGCTTGTAATCACATTCTACGTGGGCCTTGACAGATACTTATCGTTTCATCTATCCTATCCACTACAGATCAAGAGATAGATAACCCTCGTATAAATGTGGCCAACACGTATCAATGCTCTCTTTGCTCTGTCACGATAACACTGCTCTGTTTCTCTTTGCTTTGGCAATACTCACTCTAACATAGTTACGCCAATAAAGAACAATCGTTAAATTTGAAACAGGCAAACACAAAAAAAGACAATGTTTGGAAGGTGTGTGTAAGGGGAAGAGAGTGGCAGACAGAGAGAGGGAGTGAAGGAGAGAGAGATAACGAGGAAGAAAAATAAGGGAGATAAGGTGACTGGTAGAAGGGAGAATAAACAGTATCAATTCATATAGTAGATTCATAGTCATCACATACATGCACAGGTTCATCTGTGTATGTTTGTATCCCTGTCTCAATCAACAGACACAGGTTCTTATGTGTATGTTTGTATCCCTGTCTCAATCAACAGACACGACAAGGTCTAAGTGTATGTTTGTATCCTGTCTCAATAACAACACGGTTCACTGTGTGAATGTTTGTATCGCTGTCTCAATACACACAGGCACGTGTGTAGTTGTATCATCTGTCTAATACAGACACAGTCATATATCCAACAATGATAAGTCTAGTGTTTTTTCTATATATTATAACTGATCCTAATTAATCACATTTGGTTGAGGTTTTGAATGTGTGAGACATTTGTGGCTGGAGGTATGCGTACTTTTCTATACGGTATTGATGCACGACAGCTTTTGAGTTTTAGTTGGCCTTCTATAATGGTATGGTAATGTTTCACTCGTTAAGTGATGACGCGTTGTGGAATGGCATTTGATAGTTACCCGCTACTGAGTCAACTCTCTGCTCTCTCTTCGCTCCATGCGATTTCACACAGACGTAGCTCCCGCCACAAGCCTAGGGGTGGTCCGCCCACAGACCTGTCCATGCCCACAGACTAGTCGCCCACATGACTAGTCTCGCCCACAGACTAGCCAGCACAGACCTATGTCCGCCCCACAGACATAGGTCCGCCCCCAGACGATAGTCCCGCCCCGACCTATCCACTCATTCGCGTCCAG
>NC_036851.1:38502780-38508576 GCF_002910315.2 Salvelinus sp. IW2-2015 | reverse complement strand
TAAAGCACACTGGCGGCGTGGGGTCGAGCCTAACATCAGGCCTGCGGGCTTGTCTGTGAGCCTACACCGCGGCGCGTGTGTCTGTGACGACATACGCGCGGCGTGTGTCTGTACTACATCAGCGCGCGCTGTGGTCTGGTGAGCCTACATCAGCTGCGCGTTGCGTGTCGTGACCACATCAAGGCGCGCGGTCTGTGAGGCCTACAGTCAGCTGGCCGCTGTGCGTGAGCCTACACAGGTTCGTGTTGTCCGGACCGACATCAGTTGTGTCTGAGAGCCTACATTAGTGTGTTGCGGTGAGCCTACATCAGGTGGTTCTGACCTACATAGTGTTCTTGAGCCACATCAGCTTTGGTGTCTGAGCCTAAACAGCAGCCGACGCGTGTGTGCTGTGACCACATCAAGGCTGCCGTGTCGTGTGGCCACATCAGGCTGCGCGTGTCGTGCCACAGCCAACTGCGCGTGTGTCTGGGGGCCCACGAGTCAGGCTGCGCGTTGTCGTGGGCCTACATCAGCGGCTCGGGGCTGTCTGTGAGGCCTCTAACATCAGCTGCGCTGTGTGCTGGCTGAGCCCTACATCAGGCTGCGCGGTAACTTGTGAGCCTACATCAGCGGTCGGTGAGTCGTGAGCCAACAATCAGGCGCGCTGTGGCGTGAGCTACGATAGGCTGCGCGGTTCGTGGAGACACCAGCGCACGTGCCTGTGGCCTACTCAGGTTTGGTGTCTGTGAGCCTAAAGCTGCCGCGTTGGTGTCTGTTGACCTACATCAGCGCCGGTGCTGACTCTTATGGCTGCAGCGGTTGTGTCTGAGCCTACCCACTGCGCGTGTGTCTGGGTATCCTTCAGGCTGCGCGGGCTGTGAGCTAACATCAAGGCGCGCGTGTTTGTACCCATCAGCCGCGCGTGTGTCGGACCACATCAGGCCTGCGTGCTGTGAGCCACATCAGCGGCGCGTGTGTCCGGGTACCTACACAGGGGCGTGTGTGCGTTACCTAACGATGCAGGCGGCGGTGGTCTGTGACCTACATCAGGGGCGCGTTGTCTTGAACCAACCATAGCTCGCGTGTTCTGGAGCTACATCAGGCGTGCGCTTGTCCTGTGAGCCTACGACAGCGCGTGTGCCTGGAGCCTACATCAGTTGCGTGTGTCTGTGAGGCTAATCAGTTTGCGCGAACACAGCAGGTTGTCGGTGTGCCTGTGGAGCCTACAGCCTCAAGTTGTTGTCCTTGAGCCTACTTCAAGTGTCGTGTGTACTGCGCAGCCTACATCAGGTTTGTGGTCGTGAGCCCTGAACATCAGGATTGGCTTCGCTTGAGCCACAGTCAGTGCTATTTGGAGCGGAGGGCCTACTAAGGTTGTCATGTGACCCATCATCAAGGATGTGTGTGAAGAACAAAAGAGCTGATGTTGCTGAAAGTTCAGTTAGCTGAATTACTGTTTAAGTCCGACCAGAAGCAGAGTAGGTGCGATGCGCTGTCCCCGCTATGGCTCCTCGTAGCAGGAACGACACGTAAGGGCTGTTCCAGGTAACACCTAATTTCGTAGTAGGCGAAGACGCGCGTAGGGCGAGAGAGACGGAATTGAGGAGTTGGTTAGATGCCTCCACATAGCCCTCTAACGAGGGTTTGTAGTGAGTCATAAGCATTGGTATAGTGTTACTGCAACCAGCTGGTGGGTCAGAGAGTTCCAGACACTCAGGTCAAGAGATAGAGTCCCATTCCACGTACGAGTAGCCTCAGCGTCTGATCAGGGAACTAATAACATTCAAATAATTTGCAAAATTATTTGAAATTTGTTCAATCAAATAGAATACGAGATTGAGAGATCAGCTGACCAATTGAAATCATTGAACTGTCCATTTTAAAAGAGGAATGCAGATGAGATGTTGGTTGCGTGCCTGTGGGTGATTTGTATGTAGTTCCAGAACAGGATATCTAAGCCGGGGGGGGGGGGTTGGGGGGGGGGGGGGGGGGGGGGGGGGGGGGGGGGGTCATAGGTCCAACCCATTGACAAACACAAACTGCCAGATGTGTGTCACATGAACAGACTCAGTTGACACCTCTGAAGTGGACAGGTTGCTTGGTCATATTGCAGTTCCACAGAAACATTGCCTGACCACACATGCAGATCACGAAATGCACTAACACACAGTCCCTTACTGGCATGCAGCAGGCCCAGTGCGGGTGTGGTATGATGACATGCCCTACTGGCGGAGAGAGCAGCATAGTTGTAGCGAGACATGCCGCACGTCCCGCGGGGGCACAAGCTCAGCACCAGGCGGAGGACCACTCTGATTGGCAGAACGAAGCTTCTCCCAAACAGTCGCTGTGCCTCTGGAGTCAACCTGAGACCAGAGCACAGATGAGAGACAGACCACAGAGAGAGAGAGAGACAGAGAGAGAAACAGAGAGAACATAAATATGAAGCTGACGATTAAATATTTAAGGCTGAAAGTGGGGAAAGAGAGGGGATAGTGGAGAGGAGAGGGTAAAAAGAGTGAAAGTTGGAAATTGGGGAAATACGAATTTTGGTGTGCTCTCTACAGCATTAAGATGGCCTCTCTCACTGTAAATAAGATATAGATAATTCTTGGTACCAGAATAATTGATTGGCAAAGTTGTCATTTCCTGTTTACTTTCGGGGTGGATGCCGTTAACAATTGGATTACCTCTGTGTGTCTAGAAGAAAGAAGTGATAGTCTCGCGTCTCTACAACGGAAACATCGAGGAGCAAGACCGTCGCGGCTAATTTCACCCCGTTTATCATGCCTGAAAGTGTTTCAAATTAGCCTATGTTGACTGTGTCGCTGTGAAATTAGTGGAAAGCACTTATCATGTGGGCGCGCAGCTACAGTCTGAAAATACGACGGCACCGAGGTTAACACAGCCTTCTCGCCAATCTCGATTGTTCGCAAATATCACGGCAAAAATCCAATAAAGCCGAGAAACACTGCTTGCGTTGTAAGTCACATTCCTCCGTCGCCTTGGGACAGATAGCTTATCGTATTCATCTATCCTAATCGCCTACAGACAGAAGATAATAACGCCTGTATAATGTGGCCGAACACGGTTCAATCCATGCCTTGTTGGCAGATAACTAACTTGCAGTCCGTTCTCTTGGCTTTGCAATACTCGATTCACCAACATAAGTTCGCCAATAGAAACAAATGTTTTAATTGAAAACAGGCAAACACAAAAAAAGACAATGGAAGTGTGTACAGAGAGAGAGCAGACCAAGAGAGAGGGGGAGAAGGCAGAAGATATAAGAGAGAAAATACGGAATAAGAACACAGGACACACACCACAGTACGAATCAATATAGTAGATATAGTCCACACAAACAGAAAACACACCAGAATACCCATGACACACACGTCCCAACTAACAACAAGCATATGTGAATACTACAGATCCTGTCTCATCAACACACAAGGTAATCCACCCGAGTTAAACACCCATCTGGTATGCCTTTATCCGTCTCATCAACCAGCACAAAAGCATGTTACCCGGTAGTTTGTACCCTGCTCAATCCACAACACCACGGTTCATTATCATTCCAACCAATGATAATTATCGTATTCCAATAAAACGTGATCCTGAACCATGTAATCACCATTGTGTGAGGTTGAATGCTGTGCACATGGTGCTGAGGAGTAAAGTTCTATTCTTATAACCGGTATGATGCACCGTGGACCAGGTTTAGTTTCTAGTGTTGCTTCGAATGTATTTGAATGTGCACACGGTAACTGTGAGCGCTTTGAAGGTCCATTTATAGTTTACTTTCCGCGTACTTGAGTCGAACTCTCGTCTGCCCTCCGTCGCAATCGTGCATCCGGACACAGACGTATTCCCGCCCACAAGATCGTAGCCCACCAAACTCTGGTACGCCACAGACCAGTCCGCCCCACAGAACTTAGTCCCGAGCCCCTAACACCTAGTTCCGCCACACATGACCTAGGTCCCTATTCCCACAAGCTATCGCGGCCAACGCCTAGTCCCCTAGCAGACCACTACGGGCCCATGGGAGAGACTAACACTAAGTTGTTGGCAACACTATTAGTTTGTGTTTCTTACATCTGCAAACAGTTAGTTTGTCTTTTCTAAGCAAGTTGTGGCTAAACTGCAACAGTCGGTAAAAAATAAGGCCTAGATTTTTTGCCCGTATCGCACAGTCCTACGTGGCAGTGTGGAAATTATCTTAAATTAGCGCAGGAAATGCAGAAATTTATGAAAATGCAGAAAAAGTTGGTGGAAGTTTAATTGAACAGTATAAAACAACCAGAATGGAGAAAGACCCATCAATATCACTTAAAATGTATGTGTTGCCACCCTTGGGTCACACACAAGCACATTTAAAATTGTATTATTCAAAAACATGAAATACCATCATAAATTTGAAAAATACTGTGATATGATATTTTGGCCACATCATCCAGCCCTAGTGCACATTCTAGTCAAAAGCCTCATAGGTTGACATTAAGACATTCCTGGTTATTTAGAGGTCAAGAGAGTGGAGGGAAAGGCACAAAGTAAACATTAAACAAACATCAAAACACAAACAGCACATTCCCTTTCCTTCCATCTTTCAAAGGCACGCTCCAAAGCCCCATTTACAGAACCATGCTTGGAAGTAAACATCAAAACACTGGTCGAAGATAAACATGGTTCGTTTATCTCTCTTACAACACACAAGAAAGATCATAAACTATGACAACGTCTAATGGACTAAACACTACACTGTGAGGACCAAACAATTGATTCTCATTCAAAATCCTGTTTTCCTAACCCTAACCCCACCCCTTAACTCTAACCTTAAACCCATAACTTAAACATAACTCCAAACTCTAATTGTAACCCTAAAATAGCTTTTTTCCTTTTGGGGACTGGCAAAATGTCCCCACTTGTCTGGTTTTCCCTTGTTTTACTATCCTTTTGAGGACTTCTGATACCCACAAGGATAGTAAATACCCCAACCACCCCCCGACAAGAAAGGAGAGAAGGGGGGAGAGAAGGGGGGATGGGGAGAATAGAGGGGAGAGGAGAAAGGATGGGGGTATAATATAATCTGGGGCGGATTCACCACCAGCTGCTGCTATGACATCAACTTAAACACACTCCTCTTTTCCCATCCCCCTCCCAATACCATCCCCAGAGCACCACACTGCCCATATATCTCCTGTCTCCCTTCCTGTTCTGTCCACTACGAACCCATTAACACCCTTTAAGAACTTATACAGCTGAATGCTACGATGTTGGTTTTGCACACTTGCACAGGAACATACAGTACACAACAACTCTTACTGTTCTAATGCAAGAGTGACTTTAAGAGTGACTTTAAGAGTGACTTTATAATGATGTAGTGGATGATGTTAGTCTGACAGGACTGTTCTGTCCTCTCATGGAAAGAGAGTAGAAAGGTAGCGTGATAGAGAGCAAGACTGATGGACAAACGGCCAGCCAGACAGACGGCCAGCCAGAATAATTGTCTCACCAGAAAAGTGACTTCTTGTGCAGAACGTCCTGTAGTTGTCTCTGGCTGTGCTGGTCCAGTCTGCAGAAGTCATACTGGGGACTGAACTCTGCAGGAGGGGGGGTACTGAAGAGCACCTCAAATGACGACGTTGGGAAGTCCACCTAGAGAAAGAGGTCAGAGGTCACACTAACAACCACACCAAGATTCTGCATGAAGTGTTGTGATGAGGCAAACGTACTTCAATAACTAAATATGGTTTGATTTATAATCATTGTTACTCTCACAGATATGTATACACGCAATACACACTCATCGAGTATGCA
>NC_036851.1:38489098-38502225 GCF_002910315.2 Salvelinus sp. IW2-2015 | reverse complement strand
TGACTGTTATAGAGCAGCTGGACAAGGTAACGGGTGTATGGAGAGTAAAAATACTGACTGTTATAGAACAGCTGGACAAGGTAACGGGTGTATGGGAGAAATGGAAGGGGGGATTGGGGGAGAGGAGAGGAACAGAATGAAGTGAGGAATTAACAAGGAAAGTAGGAGGGGAAAAAATAACATGAAAATCCAAGAGAGAAGAAATGTGAAGTCATGGCAGGCCACTGAGGGAAAGCCTTCAGGATGAAGGAACAGAGAGGAATATAACCAAAATTAGGTCAGATAGAAAATCAATTCTTATGTATCATCCACTCAGTTTGTTTTGGCATTGAAATGTTTGATGGTGTGCAGAAGAAAATGTGTGTGAGAGAAAGAGGGGGTTACATTCGGATTAATGATTGACAGATGTATGCCATGCCCCAGATGTGTCTTATGCGATGTTGGGGCAGTGTGTGTGTGTATGTGTGTGTGTGTGTGTGTGTGAGTGAGTGAGTGAGTGAGTGAGTGAGTGATAGATGTATGCCAGGCCCCAGCTATGTCTTATGCGATGCTGGGGGAGTGTGTGTGTGTGTGTGTGTGTGTGTGTGTGTGTGTGTGTGTGTGTGTGTGTAAGCATATGTTGTTCTGCCATCAGTGATGAAGTATGAAGCCTCAAATGATGTCGCCACGTTAATGAGGAGACCGATTGCAATAGAACACACACACAGATCCCATTTTAACGCAACCCACAGCACTGAGACAAAGAGCCACTGGGAACCAGCGCCACGGGCCAGCTGGCACTGCCACACACTGGGCTGGCACTGCATGAGGGACTGTGTTTACAATACAATACCGCTGAGAAGAAACCCTGTGTCTACGTGCGTGAGAGAGAGAGAGAATGAGCGAGTGAGAGCGAGGAGGARGTGTGTGTCAGAAGGGAGGGCAGACAGCAGGGCACTCTAATATCCAGGGTGAGTTTTTTTGGCCAGAGCAGATCCAACTGACCTACTTTCAGGTCCCTTCTGCAGATAGCAGTTGTAGTGTTTGTGTGTGTGTACTACATGCATGACTACCAATGTGCGTGAGAGTCCCTCTGCCTATGCTTTAACATGTGTGGAGAGGATTCTGGTCATAGAGACAGACAGAGCACTTTGGAAGTCCAAACCCCCATCTGCTCCACAGCTCTAAAACGGGTCAAAAGACAGCCAACGTTCATGTTACACACGGAGGCAGGAAACCTACTGTACCTGTAGCGTGTGAATAAGCCTTTTATAGGCTGTTCTTTTGACCAGGAGCAACGGTGTATGTTTTATTGAAACAGGCCAGTCTGGAGAGGAAAGAGGGCGGAGAGAGTGAGGAAGAGGGAGGGCGGAGAGGAAAGGGAGGAAAGCTGTAAAAGACAGATATAGAGAAAAAGAGAGGGAGTGAAAAAGGAGGACACTAGGTAATAGGGAACTATACCTTGAAAAAATAAATAAGAGGGAAATAAGAGAAAGAGAGGAAGGAAGAGGAGGAGGAGAAAAAGTGTGTGCGTGCGCACATATGCCGTGTGTGTGTGTGTGTGTGTGTGTGTGTGTGTGTGTGTGTGTGTGTGTGTGTGTGTGTGTGTGTGTGTGTGTGTGTGTGTGTGTGTGTGTGTGTGTGTGTGTGGTGTGGTGTTGTGAGAGACTAGGTCAGTTCCTGCAGGATGACGCTGTCAGGCTGGCTGAAGTTGGGGAGCTGGAGCGAGCGTTACTTCCTGGGTTGGAAGGCCACAAGACCCAGTAGCTTCTCCCACATGTCAGATGCTGAGGGAGAGGGTGATGGTCATAATCTCAGACACACGCACCCACCACTCCTGTGGACTAATACTCACTGTCTGAAGTTGAAGAGGGCATGGTGACCCAGCCCAGGGATTCGATGCTGCGGCGCTGCTTACTACCCTTCTCTTCCACTCCTCCAGGGGTGGCAGAGCACTGGCATACAGAGTCACTGTCAGCTGGGTCTCCCTTGGCAACTGGTTGATCTGCACTGGAAGCACACCCTGCGGGGTAGAGGGAGGGAGGGAGGGAAGAAGAATGCAATGAGAGAGGAGGATATAGAGAAGGATTGAAGGGAAGAGAGGAATAGAGAAGGACAGAAGCGTGGGGGTTGAGAGAGTGGAGAGAGAGAATCAGTTGTAGTTGAATTGTGACTTGAAATGCAGTAGCTATAATATAAATACAACATTTCCTAGAAGAGGTAGACGAGTGGATGTAAGAACAGCAGATAACGTTAGAGTAGTAACGACCTCACTGTAACTGAACGCAGAGTAACGTTATAGAGCTAGTAAACGATCCTACTAGACTGAGAGTAACGTTATAGGCGTAAGATCCCTCACTGTAACTGACGCAGAGTACGTTATAGATACGATCCCCATCGAACAGCAGATAACGTTATAGGCTAGTAAACGATCCCTCACTGAACTGAACAGCAGAGTAACGTTATAGAGCTAGTAAACGATCCCTCACGGTAACTGAACAGCAGAGTAACGTTATAGAGCTAGTAAACGATCCTCACTGTAACTGAACAGCAGAGTAACGTTATAGAGCTAGTAAACGTCCCTCACTGTAACTGAACAGCAGAGTAACGTTTAGATAGAAGTACGATCCCTCACTGTAACTGAACAGCAGAGTACGTTATAGGCTAGTAAACGATCCCTCACTGTAACTGAACAGCAGAGTAACGTTATAGAGCTAGTAAACGATCCCTCACTGTAACTGAACAGAGAGTAAGTTATCGAGCTAGCAAACGATCCCTCACTGTAACTGAACAGCAGAGTAAACGTTATAGAGCTAGCAATACACCTCACTGTAACTGAACAGCAGAGTAACGTTATAGCTGCTAGTACGATCCTCACTGTAATGAACAGCAGAGTAACGTTATGAGCTAGTAAACGATCCCTCACTGTAACTGAACAGCAGAGTAACGTTAATAGCTAGTAAACGCATCCCTCACTGTAACTGAACAGCAGAGTAACGTTATAGAGCTAGTAAACGATCCCTCACTGTAACTGAACAGCAGAGTAACGTTATAGAGCTAGTAAACGATCCTCACTGTAACTGAACAGCAGAGTAACGTTATAGAGCTAGTAAACGATCCCTCACTGTAACTGAACAGCAGGTAACGTTATAGAGACTGTAAGGATCCTCTGTACTGACAGCAGATAACGTTATAGAGCTCGTAAACGATCCCTCACTGTACTGAACAGCAGAGTAACGTTATAGAGCTAGTAAACGATCCCCACTGTAACTGAACAGCAGAGTAACGTTATAGAGCTAGTAAACGATCCTCACTGTAACTGAACAGCAGAGTAACGTTATAGAGCTAGTAAACGATCCCTCACTGTAATGAACAGCAGAGTAACGTTTAGAGCTAGTAAACGATCCCTCACTGTAACTGAACACCAGCAGGTAACGTTATAGAGCTAGTAAACGATCCCTCACTGTAACTGAACAGCAGAGTAACGTTATCAGAGCTAGTAAACTGATCCCTCACTGTAACTGAACAGCAGAGTAACGTTATAGAGCTAGTAAACGATCCCTCACTGTAACTGAACAGCAAGTAACGTTATAGAGCTAGTAACGATCCCTCACTGTAACTGAACAGCAGAGTAACGTTATAGAGCTAGAAACGATCCCTCACTGTAAAACTGAACAGCAGAGTACGTTATAGAGCTAGTAAACGATCCCTCACTGTAACTGAACAGCGAGTAACGTTAATAGAGCTAGTAACGACTCACTGTAACTGAACAGCAGAGTAACGTTATAGAGCTAGTAACGATCCCTCACTTGTAACTGAACAGCAGAGTACGTTATAGAGCTAGTAAACGATCCCTCACTAACTGAACAGGAGAGTAACGTTATAGAGCTAGTAAACGATCCCTCACTGTAACTGAACAGCAGAGTAACGTTATAGAGCTAGTAAACGATCCCTCACTGTAACTGAACAGGCAGAGTAACGTTATAGAGCTAGTAACGATCCTCACTGTAACTGAACAGCAGAGTAACGTTATAGAGCTAGTAAACGATCCCTCACTGTAACTGAACAGCAGAGTAAGTTATAGAGCTAGTAAACGATCCCTCACTAACTGAACAGCAGAGTAACGTTATATGAGCTAGTAAACGATCCCTCACTGTAACTGAACAGCAGAGTAACGTTAGAGCTAGTAAACGATCCTCACTGTAACTGAACAGCAGAGTAACGTTATAGAGCTAGTAAACGATCCCTCACTGTAACTGAACAGCAGAGTAACGTTATAGAGCTAGTAAACGATCCCTCACTGTAAACTGAACAGCAGAGTAACGTTAGAGTAGGTCAACGAGCTTTCCATTTATATTTAGCCCTCTGTCATCCACATGGGACCCGTGTGCTTTCAACACGTCTCCCACATGAAAGAGAATAACACATTAAGAACTCTGTTGGAATCCTAAAACTTCAAAGACTCGTTAGCATGAAAGAAGCTAGCATCGAGCCAACTAAAAATAGTAGTGTGATTAACAAACACCATTGGTTCTGAGCTAAACCCCACTGGTGGATCTGCTAGCATGCTTCGCTAACTAAGACAACATGTTCAGTTACGGGGCCTGTTTGTACACTATGGACGGGAGCCCCGGAATAGATACTTGAGGAACAATAGAGAACAAAAGGGGAATGGCTCACCCCCCAACTTGTGCCATGTCTTTTTTTTTATACCTTCATTTAACTAGGCAACTCAGTTAAGAACAAATTATTATTTACAATGATGGGCTACCCCGGCCAAACCCTAACGACGCTGGGCCAATTGTGCGCCACCATATGGGACTCCCAATCACGGCCGGTTGTGATACAGCCTGGAATCAAACCAGGGTCTGTAGTGACGCCTCTAGCACTGAGCTGCAGTGGCTTAGACCGCTGTGCCACTTGGGAGCCCAAAGGACACATGAGGTCATGAGACACATGGACCACCTATGTGCCTTTTGTTAAAGAAATCAGGTGATAGAAGTGAAAAGGAGAATGGAGTAGGACATTAAGATGAGTCGTCCAGCCAAAAAGACAAAAATGTACATTGAAGACTTACAGACACAACCAACAAACCAAGAACAGTTTGAGGAAGTCTACCTTACAGGGCTGTAGCCTGCTGCACTCCCTGTCCAAACTCCAATGTACTCCAGCCATAATGAAACATGARCTATTTGGTATTTGTGCCAGGCCTATTTGTGTTTATTCCATCTCAAGAAGCTTCAACAAGCTGGACACTGTCAAGCAGTCTTCTCGGGAAGTGTTGTTTWAGGGTCAAGGTTTTGCAAAATTGTTGTCACATCTGAAGGAGCCATTAGGCAGGCCTACACGGGTTGACAAAAACATGTTTCTCTACAACGCTTTATAAATCAACCCAGATACCGGAGGACTAAAAATAATATTACAATAGAGGCAAAAATAATATTGCAAAAATAGTATCTTTAAAATAACCCCAGGGACAACGCATCAAGGACAGGAGGTACAAAGATCAGAAAATAGATACCGGATGCTGCATACAAAGCCAAGGAGACTAGTAACAACCCACAAATAACAACCCACTGTAAACACTTTCCATCTGCTTCAATAAGTACCCACATGTCCACCCACACATAAACACACCCACYACCAACAGCTCTTTCCAGTAGACACATATAGGGGAAAGTAGGTGCACAAACAGAACACCTGGTACTAGAGTGGGATGGCTTGAACACTAACATGTGTATGTTATMAGTACATGTTGTTAGAAGTGGTTGTTTGGATAGCAAATATCTATATTGCTTTTAAATGATAAGCATCAAGTAATATAAGGATACATAGACTCTGATTGGTGAACATCTCTGTGAGGTTGGTTGAGGTGCCTATAAGGTCTGTTGTGACAGGCTGTGATTGGGTACGTACCTCTGGTCCCAGACTACCAGGTGAAACAGGTACTTGCTGACCTGCTGTTTGCTGGTGTGCTGGGGGGCACAAAGCTCTGCCCCTCCATGGGTCAGAGAGCACGACAGGAAGAAGCCCTCATAGCTGATAGGAAGAGGAAGTGGAAATCAGCCAATGGGATAACAGAGAGGAGATCAGCCAATTCCATGACAATGTGAATCCAGGTAAAAGCTATGATCCTTTTAGTGACMTCACTTGTTAAATCTACTTAAAATCAGTGTAGATGAAGGGGAGGAGACCGGTTAAATGCAAACTCAATATTATGAAGGTGTTTTTAATGTTTTGTACACTCAGTGTAGATGATAGGCCAATGGAGTTTCATAATGACTACGCCTGGAAATGCTATAATTACAAGTAACTGAGCACCAAGTTGGAGTCAAGTGAACTTCTGAAAAACAAATAAAGACAATTCTTCATTGGTCTTCTGACCGTATATTCTGATGTGAGTGTGTGTATGTTGTATAGCATGTATTAGTCGCTCTCTCGACCTCTGAATGCTCGGCTAAGAAAAGCCAGAAGGTGCTCACATTTTGCACCCTCTATAACCACTTTGATCATTATTTGACCATGCTGCTCATCTATGCACATTTGAACATCTTGAAGAATGATCTGGCCTTAATGGCCATGTACTCTTATAATCTCCATCTGCCACAGCCAGAAGAGGACTGGCCACCCCTGGTTCCTCTCTTGGTTTCTTCCTAGGTTCCTGCCTTTCTAGGGAGTTTTTCCTAGCCACTGTGCTTCTACGTCTGCATTGCTTGCTCTTTGGGGTTTTAAGCTGGGTTTCTGTGCAGCACTTTGTGGCAACTGCTGATGTAAAAAGGGCTTCATATATAAAAGTGATTGACTGAAATGTAATTGTTAGAGTATGCATAAAAATGGTTCTCATGTTGGAATGTGGGTCAAGCTAGCTAACTTTACAGGAGAGAAAGCCTAGTAAATAAATCTCTATCCCTCTCACTCCCACCCACCCAACCAACCTGTCTCTCTCCCTCTTTCTCTCCCATCCTCTCCCCTAATCTGTAACCCAGTCCTGCATTATTAATCTGGTACTGGAGCTAGGGCCGGGGGACTTTATAAAGGGGGAATAAGAGGAGGCTGGTCTCTAGAGAGGAGGTATAAAATGAATAGCAGATCCGTGAGGCACTGGGACCAGGCAGGGGAAACTCTAAACGTTACATAGAGAAACAGTGATTCAAATGAGCAATATTCACAAATTCATAGCATTTTTCAGGACTATATATCTGGTATTTTAGCTACTTGGTAAAAACTTATTTAGCTGTAATTATTTATATTATTAATCCCCAAGACTGAATAGTAATTAAAGGGTAATAACATTGGTTAACAATGTTACCATGTAATTTGTCTTACAGTAGAGTGCAATTGCTACTAGGGAAGTAACGATTACCCAATACCCATCAGCGCCCGATACCCATCAGCGCCCGATACCCATCAGCGCCCGATACTCATCAGCGCCCGTTCTAAATGTTTTAGACAGGACTCCATCGGACCCCAAACTGATCCAAATTTTGCTCATGACTTTTTTTCTACCTTCCAAAAATACCTCAGTTTGACAACTGATGCGGCCATTCCTTCAGTGTGGAACTAAGCATGTAACTGTGTTGAGTCATTGATCAACAAGTCATTTTGCATGCCGAAAAACCCTAGGGAATATCAGTAGCCTAGTCAAACTGAGCACAGCTTTGCGCACTGACCAACGGCAGGTATGAGGCCTGCTCCAGATCTTGAGCATCTGCACCTTCAGCATTCAAATGCAAAAATGGCGTGCGTGATATTAGGCTTAWTAGGTTATTGTTATCTCTACCATGTTGAAAATTGTGTTTTACCGGAATAAAAGTTAAGCTAACGGAGACAACTCTGATCTGGCTATAGCCTGTGAGTGTGGGGGAATGGTTAGGGTAAGAACCACATTGCATTGATTCGTTCTGTAATCAAACCAAATTGCACCGAATCGATTCCAACTAAAACGTATCGTTCCTGTATCGTGTCGAAGCCCATGTATCTAGATACATATCGAATCGTCTGGAAAGGGAAATATGCACATTCCTCATTGCTACCTAAATCCCTATCTGAAGACCTTATCAATACAGAGGA
Organism: Salvelinus sp. IW2-2015; assembly: GCF_002910315.2. Classification (NCBI taxonomy): domain Eukaryota; kingdom Metazoa; phylum Chordata; class Actinopteri; order Salmoniformes; family Salmonidae; genus Salvelinus; species Salvelinus sp. IW2-2015. Next base: position 38,494,176 of record NC_036851.1, on the reverse strand, counting down.
TATCCATTGTGTGGGAGATTAGCTGATATTTTGGTATCAATTGATCTGTCTTCCTGCACACAAAGACACACCTTCACACACACACAGATGGCATGTGAAACCGCCGGACAGGTGCCAAGTGACCAGCCAGAGCTCTGCCCCGCCCCTTCGGGTCAAAGGTCAGGTAGGGTTCCCAGGCTGTCAATCAATCACGTGCCAGCATCAGTTACAGGGGAAGACAAAGGAGCCAGCCAACTGGGGTCTGGAGAGGGGAGGGGGTGGAGCAGAGCGAACCATTCATGTGGCTGGAAGGGGGTGGGGGAGTGAAGGAGGGCCGTACACGGCGGTGGGGATAGGGATGGTACAGGGGAAATTCTAGGAGCAGAGTCAATGGTAAGGGCAATAGGGCTGCAGGGTGAGTGTGGGGAAATGGGTAGGGTAAGGAGTTGAGTATAGAATGTATGGGAATGGTGGGATGGCAGTGCATAAACCCCTGCATATGTGTCAGTGCCAGAGGAAAGTTGAAGAAAGGGCAGGTGCTGACAGAAGACAGATTCATGGAGATTCAAGGTGAGGGTTTGGCCTGAACTGAATTCACTCAGGTCAATATAGAGGGAGGGATGTGATGGGAAGGGAAAAGGGAGGAAAAAAGGTACAAGATGGAAGAGAGGATGGGAAAAGTAAGAGAAGTGAAAATGGGATGGAGGGTGATGGAAAGAGAGAAGTAGAGGGAGAAGGGGAGAGGATAGGGAGAAGATATGGAAAAGGGGAGAGGATAGGGAGAAGGGGAGAGGATAGGGAGAAGGGGAGAGGATAGGGAGAAGGGGAGAGGATAAGGGATAAGGGGAGAGGATATGGAGAAATGGGAGAGGATATGGAAAATGGGAGAGGATATGGAAAGGGGAGAAGATATGGAAAATGGAGAGGATATGGAAAATGGGAGAGGATAGGGAGAAGGGGAGAGGATAGGGAGAAGGGGAAGAGGATGGGGAGAGGGGAGAGAGGAGAGGATAGGGAAAATGGCAGAGGATACAGAAAAGGAAAAGGGGAGAGGATAGGGAGAAGGGGAGAGGATAGGGAGAAGGGGAGAGGATAGGGAGAAGGGGAGAGGATAGGGAGAAAGGGGAGAGGATATGGAGAAGGGAGAGGATATGGAGAAAGGGGAGAGGATATTGGAAAATGGGAGAGGATATGGAAAATGGGAGAGGATATGGAGAAGATATATGGGAAATGGGAGAGGATATGGAACAATGGGAGAGGATAGGGAGAAAGGGGAGAGGATGAGGGAAGAAAGGGAGAAGGGGAGAGGATATGGAGAAGGGGAGAGGATAGGGAGAAGGGGAGAGGAGAGGATAGGGAAAATGGCAGAGGATACAGAAAAGGAAAAGGGGAGAGGATAGGGAGAAGGGGAGAGGATAGGGAGAAGGGGAGAGGGAGAAGGGGATGAGAGAGGAGACAGAGAAGGGAGAGAGAATGAGATAGAAAGTGAAGAGGGAATGAAGGGAAAAGGAACGAGAAATAGAAGGACAGAGAATAAGTACTTAAGTAAAAATACTTGTAAGTACTACTTAAGTAGTTTTTGGGGGTATCTGTACTTAACTATTTATATTTTTTACACCTTTTACTTCACTACATTCCGAAAGAAAATGTACTTTTTACTTCATACACTTTCCCTGACACCCAAAAGTACTCGTTACATTTTGGATGCTTAGCAGGAAAGAAAAATGGTCTAATTCACACACTTATCAAGAGAACATCCCTGGTCATCCCTACTTCCTCTGATCTGGTGGACTTACTAAACACATGCTTAGTGTTGGACCATGCCCCTGGCTATCCGTAAATAAAAAATAACCAAGAAAATGATGCCATCTGGTCTGCATTATATAAGGAATTTAAAATMATTTATACTTTTACTTTTGATACTTTAAGTATATTTTAGCAATTACATTTATTTAAAACCAAATACTTTTAGACTTTTACTCAAGTAGTATTTTACTGCGTGACTTTCACTTTTACTTCTCTAAGGTATGTTTACTTTCACTCAAGTATGAAAATTGGGTACTTTTTCCACCACTGAAAAGGAGAGGGATAACACAATGCTCCATAACACAATGTCATCCTCAGATTATGGGAAATCCATCCTGAACAGCTGCCTGTGTGCGTGTGTTACCTGGCCGCCCATGTGATGGGGATGCGGTGAGCAGCGTAGACGCTGAAGGATAGGACGTTGGTGACCAGGCCTGCTTCCTGTGTGGGCGCCGTGTGCCGGTTGCTCTGCACCGTGGTGTGGAAGTTAGCATTGAATGTGCTGCAGTACAGCTCCACCAGATCTAAAATGGCCACGGTCAGCTTCTCCACCACTTTCTCTGCAACATTTTCGAAACCATTTAGATTCATATCACCTTCATTTAGCAGACGCTCTTATCCAGACAGACTTACACTAAGTGCATTCAATTAAGGAGGGCTAAACAACCACTTAACACAAGCATTAAAAGTTTAACTTTCTGAATGTTAGTAATAATCAGGGTGCAGAATTGAGCACCCATGACCGCGTGGTCACGCACGTCTCCAAATCATTCATCACGTTTGCTGATGACAACAGAGTGGTGCCAGGAAAATAACCTCTCCCTCAACGTCAACTCATTGTATATATTCTAGTCATGGTTCATCCTATATAAAACGTATTTTTGGGATTATGTATGTATTGTTTTGTATTGCAAGGCCATCAGACTTAAATAGCCATCACTAGCCAGCTTCCACCCGGTTACGCAACCCTGCACCTTAGAGGCTGCTGCCCTATTTACATACACTACCGTTCAAAAGTTTGGGGTCACTTAGAAATGTCCTTGTTTTTGAAAGAAAAGCACATTTTTGTCCATTAAAATAACATCAAATTGATCAGAAATACAGTGTAGACAGTGTAGACATTGTTAATGTATGTAAATGTAATGTAATGTAAATGACTATTGTAGCTGGAAACGGCAGATTTTTTATGGAATATCTACATAGGTGTACAGAGGCCCATTATCAGCAACCATCACTCCTGTGTTCCAATGGCACATTGTGTTAGCTAATCCAAGTTAATCATTTTAAAAGGCTAATTTATGATAAGAAAACCCTTTTGCAATTATGTTAGCACAGCTGAAAACTGTTGTGTTGATTAAAGAGGCAATAAAACTGGCCTTCTTTAGACTAGTTGAGTATCTGGAGCATCAGCATTTGTGGGTTTGATTACAGGCTCAAAATGGCCAGAAACAAATAACTTTATTCTGAAACTCAGTCTATTCTTGTTCTGAGAAATAAAGGCTATTCCATGCGAGAAATTTTCAAGAAACTGAAGCTCTCGTACAACACGGTGAACAACTCCCTTCACAGACCAGCGCAAACTGGCTCTAACCAGAATAGAAAGAGGAGTGGGAGGCCCCGGTGCACAACTGAGCAGGAGGACACGTACATTAGAGTGTCTAGTTTGAGAAACAGACGCCTCACAAGTCCTCAACTGGCAGCTTCATTAAATAGTACCCGCAAAACACCAGTCTCAACGTCAACAGTGAAGAGGCGACTCTGGGATGCTGGCCTTCTAGGCAGAGTTGCAAAGAAAAAGCCATATCTCAGACTGGCCAATAAAAATAAAATATTAAGATGGGCAAATGAACACAGACACTGGACAGAGGAACTCTGCCTAGAAGGCTAGGATCCCGGAGTCGCCGTTTCACTGTTGACGTTGAGACTGGTGTTTCGCAGGTACTATTTAATGAAGCTGCCAGTTGAGGACTTGTGAGGCGTCTGTTTCTCAAACCAGAGGAATATCAAACATTAGTTATTGTCATCATTCCATGGTTGTGCCCCAAATGGCACCCTATTCCCTATATAGTGCAGTACTTTTGACCAAGGCTCTTAGGGGTGCCATTTGGGACACAGAACATGGCTGCTCCATGTCAACACAGCTCAGCTGACTGGGCTCCACTGTTTACATTGTGTCTCTTTATACATCCCTTGGAGCAGCAGCTTAGCCCTACATGGGAAGGAGCTTAGCCCTACATGGGAAACAACATCCCAACTCTATGAAATGTGAGGCGGATGGACAGATGGAGCTCGGCGGATGGATGGAGGTGGTGCTTGGTGTATCCTGTACGAAGCTACCCATCCTTCCTGTTTGTTTGAGTGTGACGGGGAGGTAGAGAGTGGGGATATCCTACATCACGGATGTGCATCACAACAAGTCACGGACACTTCCGCTCTGACATGAGGTAGTGCTACTGTGACGGACCAGTGTGCCTGCTTAGCAGTATAGCTTCCTCCCTATCTGGGTGCACTGTCTGTACAATGGCTCGACCCAGGTTCCTCTGCCTCGCAAACACACGTGACCGCCCGCTTGACAACGTACTAGCCAGTTGTGCCACCGAAAAGCTAGCAACTCAGCTGTGGAGCTTACGGTACAATCTTTATTGCGTTACACTACTGTACAGACCTGACCTGGACCCTTCCCTTGCTCCTCTCTTCCATCTACAGTAACAGCTATCTCATCACTCCTCTTTATCTATCCTCAGTTCCTCTTCTGTCCTGTCCTTTCTCTGTCTGTCTGTCTCCTATTCCTCCTTCCCTCTTCTGTCTGTCCTCTCTGTCATCCCTACCAGCCAGTATCTCTGTGTGGATTATTCAGTGCTATTGTAGGACATTCAATTAGTGTGGAACTTACCTCTGTTCTCTCTGATGGCGACCGCACTGATCTGAATCCTGTGAAGAGACACACACAGTTACAGAATCCAATCAACCAACCTTTGGTTCTGAGTTACAGGAGTACAGTAATTCATGAAGTATGCCTTGTTGTACAGGTTAGCAGTTTGTGTAAATGATCTAAGTGATGCGTCTGTAAGAATCACAAGCGTTTTTTGACCTTTGATAGAACACTCAAAAACTTAGAGCTTATCTAGGATTGGGGGTGGGACGGCTAAACTGAATTCTACGATATGGTGTATCTGAAGCGATAGAGTAGTGTGATTAGTGAACGTGTTGTGTGGTTTACCTACTTGGACTACCGTGTTAAGGTTGCTGTGGCCCAAGACAAAGGGGCATGCTGGAAGGGCGTAGGGAGAATA
>NC_036851.1:38390977-38482957 GCF_002910315.2 Salvelinus sp. IW2-2015 | reverse complement strand
CCTGGACCCTTCCCTTGCTCCTCTCTTCCATCTACAGTATCTCATCACTCCTCTTTATCTATCCTCAGTTCCTCTTCTGTCCTGTCCTTTCTCTGTCTGTCTGTCTCCTATCCTCCTTCCCCTCTTCTGTCTGTCCTCTCTGTCATCCCCTACCAGCCAGTATCTCTGTGTGGATTATTCAGTGCTATTGTAGGACATTCAATTAGTGTGGAACTTACCTCTGTTCTCTCTGATGGCCAGCACTGATGAATCCTGTGAAGAGACACACACAGTTACAGAATCCAATCAACCAACCTTTGGTTCTGGAGTTACAGGAGTACAGTAATTCATGAAGTTATCCTTGTGTACCGGTCTGAGATCAGTTTTGTATTTAGACCATAATATTTAAGGCTWTGATTGGGGGAGGGTAAACTGATCCTAGATATGTGTATCTGAAGCATGGTAGATGTGATTGTGAGTGTGTGTGTTTACCTTCTGGACTCTGGGCTGCAGACGACAGGGGCATGCTGGAAGCTGGTTGAGGGCGGAAGTGATGTCAGGCGTTTCCACAGCAGCCAGCGAGCTGCAGAGAGCCTTCACTGATTGGACGAGCCGTTCCACGTGCAACACAAGCTCCACCTACAGAGGGCGGGAGGGAAAGAACATAGAGAATTCAACCTTACACATCCATTTTAAGAATAAAAAAACCTAAAATGTTTGTGTTCCTTCTTGTGTGTTTTTATGTGCGTATATGTACCAGGTTACCTCTGATAGAAGGAAGGACTCAGCCTCGTTGTGAAAGGTGTCCAGGAGCAGAGTCAAAGCCTCCCTGTTCAAACAAAGAAATATCAACAACACTGTTAAGGATATCAAAGTCCCAGCCTAAGGCCTTCTATTGCTTTTTAAAGAAGTTTTCACATATTCCAAAAAGACTTGACTAATCCGTCCAAGTTGGTAGCCAGATGACATTATTTTACTTCCAATCATCCAAGTTATCCAATCAGATTAGGAATCACCTTGATAAAGGTTGCATCTCTAATGTAATCAGTGGCGTGAGAGCTCTAGGCCCCTCCCCTCACCTAGTAACTGTCTGTTTGATTGGTCGCTCCTGCAGCAGGATGCTGTGGTTCATCGTAGAGGCCGTCTCATCATCCTCCTCCTGTCAAGCACAACACAACCACATAATCAAACAAGAGTGTGTGCGTCTCTGCTACTGCATGCGTGTGTGTGTGTGTGTGTGTGTGTGTGTGTGTGTGTGTGTGTGTGTGTGTGTGTGTGTGTGTGTGTGTTTTCACGTGCGGCCCAGTTCTGTGTTGCAGAGCCTCTCTTGTGAGGAAGAGACGAATGTCCAGTCAAACTTCACACACAGCTGGATATGCTCCAACCCTGTCAACGTCTGGGAACTAACAGAGACAGAGAGAAGAGAAAGAGAGACAGAAGAGACACAGAGAGAGAGAGAGAAAGAGAGACACACACAGAAGAGAGACACACACACAGAGACAGAGAGAGAGACAAACAGAGACAGAGAGAGACAGAGACAGAGACACAGAGACAAACAGAAACAGAGACAAACAGAGAGACAAACAGAGACGAGAGAGCGAGACAGAGAGACAGAGATTTTATTGTAAAGTTTCCCCCAAAAAAATACAATAATCAAAGCATTGAAAACAGAACATTAATCATAAAATAACTTTAGGAGAAGTATGCCATTCAAGTGGATAAGCCATGTCCCTACACAATGATGTGGTGCAGCTGTACTTAGTGAATACACACACAGGGGAAACCACTACAATATGGGCCTGGGGGGTTCATTGTGAGGTGATTTGTTTGCTCCATAAATAAGGCGAGAGACGGGAGGCAAATAAAAGGAGAGAGCTAAAACCCTACTACTGTCCAGCCCTGTGATTGACAGCTGGGTAACAAGCAATGACCTCAGCACACAGAGCAAGTCCCGCCCACTTTAAACAGCGCAGGTTATCGGGGGAAAACACACTTTCTGCTGCAGGCGGAAACACACACACAGAGAGAGAGAGAGAAACACACAGTTGCTCTGAGCCTGAAAAACAAACAAACAGAAAGACTGACACAACACACTATTGGCCAAAAGTTTTCGAGAATGACACAATATTAATTCCACAAAGTCTGCTGCCTCAGTGTCTAGATTTTTGTCAGATGTTACTATGGAATACTGAAGTATAATTACAGCATTTCATAATGTCATATGCTTTATTACAATTACATGAAGTTGATGCAAAAAGTCTATATTTTTAGTGTTGACCCTTCTTTTTCAAGAATCTGCAATCCGCCCTGGCATGCTGTCAATTAACTTCGTGGCCACATCCTGACTGATGGCAGCCCATTCTTGCATAATCAATGCTTGGAGTTTGTCAGAATTTGTGGGGGTTTTGTCCACCCGCCTCTTTGAGGATGTGACCACAAGTCTTCAATGGGATTAAGGTCTGGGGAGTTTCTGGCCATGGACCCAAAATATCGATGTTTTGTTCCCTGAGCCACTTAGTTATCACTTTTACCTTTATGGCAAGGTGCTCATCATGCGGAAAAGGCATTGTTTGTCACCAAACTGTTCCTGGATGGTTGGAGAAGTTGCTCTCGGAGGATGTGTTGGTACCATTCTTTATTCATGGCTGTGTTCTTAGGAAAATTGTGAGTGAGTCACTCCCTTGCTGAGACGCAATTCCACACTGAATGGTCGCCTCAGGATGCTTTACTTTGGCATGACACAGGACTGATGGTAGCGTTACCTTGTCTTCTCCGCGGATAGCTTTTTTTCCGGATGCCCAAACAATCGGAAAGGGATTCATCAGAGAAAATGACTTAACCCAAGTCCTCAGCAGTCCAATCGCTGTAGCTTTTCAGAATATCAAGTCTGTCCCTGATGTTTTTCCTGGAGAGAAGTGGCTTCTTTGCTGCCCTTCTTGACACCAGGCCATCCTCCAAAAGTCTTCGCCTCACTGTGCGTGCAGATGCACTCACACCTGCCTGCTGCATTCCTGAGCAAGCTCTGTACTGGTGGTGCCCAATCCCGCAGCCGAATCAACTTTAGGAGACGGTCCTGGCGCTCGTGGACTTTCTTGGGCGCCCTGAAGCCTTCTTCACAACAATTGAACCGCTCTCCTTGAAGTTCTTAATGATCCAATAAATGGTTGATTGAGATGCAATCATACTGGCAGCAATATCCTTGCCTGTGAAGCCTTTTTGTGCAAAGCAATGATGACGGCACGTGTTTCCTTGCAGGTAACCATGGCTGACAGAGGAAGAACAATGATTCCAAGCACCACCTCTCTTTTGAAGCTTCCAGTCTGTTATTCGAACTCAATCACCGGACAGAGTGATCTCCAGCCTTGTCCATGTCAACACTCACACCTGTGTTAACGAGAGAATCACTGACATGATGTCAGCTGGTCCTTTTGTGGCAGGGCTGAAATGCAGTGGAAATGTTTTGGGGGGATTCAGTTCATTTGCATGGTAAAGAGGGACTTTGCAATTAATTGCAATTCATCTGACCACTCTTCATAACATTCTGGAGTATATGCAAATTGCCATCATACAAACTGAGGCAACAGACTTTGTGAAAATTAATATTTGTGTCATTCTCAAAACTTTTGGCCACAACTGTACATGTGCTGCTGCTCTGAGACAGAAATTAAACACACAGGTGCACAGAGCCAGAAAACATGCGCACACACACACATACATGTTCAGCTGCACTGGACCGGAATGAAGCTTGCTGTAAAATACATTTCAACCCTGTCTGGCTGTATTCCTCTGAAAGAAAGAAGACTTCATAGGGGAGTGGGAGGGAGGGTGTGTGCGTGTCAGGGTGTGTGTGTCAGGGTGTGTGTGTGGTGCGGGGGGAAAGGACATGTTTTAGGGGAAACCCACTGTGGCTAAGCTGGCCCACAGACATACCATTTCTGTCCGTGAGTTTGTGAGTGTGTGTATGTGTGGGAAAAGGGCCTAGAAGAGTCTGTGTTTTAGGGGCGGTTTAGGTCGGCCCACAGACATCAGCAGAGCTTGTTAAAAACTACCACAATTGAGTCCTTCAGTTACATTTGTGTGTACATCTGCACCACAAACCACACACACACACTCCAGCTCTCTCCCTCCCACAGTCTACCCCCAACTCACTGCCCTGTCATTCATGACAAAGCTTAAACACACACATTCCTATAGCCTGGGCCTCTCACATACAAACACACAAACACAGAAACGTAAGGTTGAGCCATGCATGCATACACGCACACAAACACAGGGCTGAGACTATGAGCTGAGACTCCAGAAGGCGAGGTCAGTACAGGTGCATCAAAGCTGAGACCGAGAGTGTGAAAAACAGCTTCTATCTCAAGGCCATCAGACGGTTGAACAGCCATCACTAACATTGAGTGGCTGCTGCCAACATACTGACTCAAATCTCTGGCCACTTTAATAATAACAAATTGCATGTAATAAATGTATCACTAGTCACTTTAAACAATGCCACTTTATATAATGTTTACATACCCTACATTACTCATCTCATATGCATATACTGTACTCTATTCCATCTACTGCATCTTGCCTATGCCGTTCGGCAATCGCTCATTCATATATCTTTATGTACATATTCTTATTCATTCATTAACACTTGTGTGTATAAGCTAGTTGTTGTGAAATTGTTAGATTACTTGTTAGATATGACTGCATGTTCGGAACTAGAAGCACAAGCATTTCGCTACACTCGTATTAACATCTGCTAACCATGTGTATGTGACCAATAACATTTGATTTGAGTGTATAGCCACAGTCTAGGAGTGTGTAGCCAAAGTCTAGGAGTGTGTAGCCAAAGTCTAGGAGTGTGTAGCCAAAGTCTAGGCGTGTGTAGCCAAAGTCTAGGCGTGTGTAGCCAAAGTCTAGGAGTGTGTAGCCAAAGTCTAGGAGTGTGTGGCCAAAGTCTAGGAGTGTGTGGCCAAAGTCTAGGAGTGTGTAGCCAAAGTCTAGATGGTTGTCTTTACTTCTGTAGGAACTCGGCCTGACCGCAGACTTTGAGGAGGTAGTGGTCGACATCAATGTGGTCGAGGTCTTCATTAGCATAACACAACGTCTGGTAGATCAACAGGTCTACCGTAGACGACCCTGAGAGAGAAAGAGAGAGAGAGAGAGACCGAAGAATGAGGCAATATAGTGACTGTTTATTTGGCCAGGTTGATCTCTCTGAGTGAGAGAAAACATACTCTCTGCCCCCATCATGGGTCATGACCTGACGGTACCCACAGCACAGAGTCTTACACACTAATGGAGAAAGGGTGAGCTGGAGAGAGAAACATCCCTTAAATCTCTCTCTCCCTCTCAGACAGATGAATGAGAGTCAGTCATGTTTCATTGAGAAGTCAGCGTAATTACATTAAGGGAACTCCAACAACAGGCTTTTCCTAATCCCTTATCCCAGATCCCTGATCTTGGAGAACAACAGTTTTCTGCACAGGACTGAGGCCAGCAAACATTACATTCACTGAGGGTGTGTATGAGAATAGGGGTGAGATCGCTGTGCTGTTGAATCTGTGGTGTCTGCATTGTGTGTGGGGGTGTCTTACCGTCACAGGTGAAGGTGAGTGGTTCTCTAAAGTGGTCGCTGATGACCGTAACCTTGACGCTGACCCCTAACCCCTGTTGCAGCTCTTCAGGCCCCACTGAGGGTGACCACACAAACCCTGTGTTCTTAGACTGGTCACTGCACGGATATGCTGAGCGCAATCTGAACACAACACACAGTCATAATTATTAACAGGTAATAAATAGCCTGACAACACAGTCGTGATTATTAACAGGTAATAAATAGCCTGACAACACACAGTCGTGATTATTAACAGGTAATAAATAGCCTGACAACACAGTCATGGTGATAATTGCATATAGACAGCCTGACCACAACCTGCCCACAATACAACCACAACAAAACCACGACACAGAAATGTTTCTAAACAGCCTGACTGAGGGTGAGATGGTAACATTTGGGCCCAATCCCAAATCAACCCCTAAACAATACGCCCTATGTGGAGTTCTGAGAGGATTTGACATGTGTAGGCAATATGGCAATAGCTCCATCTTGCCTTCTAATACTGTGAGTGGAAGTTTCACCATGTGGCTTATATCAATCAAATCCTACACAAGTACATAGGGTTCGATTTGGGATTGGGCCATACACTTACACATCGAGCATGTGGCAGAAGGCGGCCACCTCCTCGTCTCTCTCCTCTGACACCTGGAAGAGCTCATAGCCAAAACCATTGAGCCTGGTGCCCAGGGACACCTGTCAATCACACACAGAGATGCCTGTCAATCACACACAGAGACACGTGTCAATCACACACAGAGACACAGGAACAATCAGAGTCACAACTGAAGGTAATGGAACATTCAGTGTCACAGAACTCAAAGTAACGGAAAACAGCTGTGCTGGACTTGACTGGATTGAAGTAAACTGCGGATAAAACAAAACTAGACATTTCAAGGCCTCTTTATTTGTTTCTAGGTTTCCCTATGGAAACATGGAATGAGGGTATGAGGTAACAACGTTAGATGGGGATTAATGCTATGTCATGCTAAGTCACGTAATGAAGCTGTCGTGAACCTGTCGTAACGCTGTCACAGGGTGAGTAGTTACCGGGTCGGCCGACACTCTGTGCTGGTTCTTGTTGCTCTTCTGGATAGGTAAGTAGGTGCGGYGGGGCACCTGAGGGGGGWGGGTCTTGCTCCGAGCCAACGGCTTCCCTGATTGGTCTCCGTTGGCCCACCTACCCCTTGGAGATGGCAAATCCCCATTGAGCTTGGAGAGAGCGTCGTTGAGGCTCTCGTAGTTTAGCGTCTCCCCTGACGACAGTTTGGGCTGGTCCACCTCAGGGGTGAACAGGTTGACATCTCGGGGAGTCGTAGTGGGTCGGGGGGGCAGGAAGGGCTCAGAGGAGGGGAGTAGAGGGGTCCTGGGGGGTACAGCAGGAGGAGGGTCATCAGGAGGGGGGAAGCCTTTAGGCAGAGTCAGAGAAGAACCAAAGCTAGACCCAGACTCCCCATAGCTGGTACTCAAGTAGTCTCCCTTCCCTGGACTCTCCAGGATATAGATGGGCTCCCTGGCCCTGGCTGGGGAGGGCTGTGGGGAGTGGGACCCCCCAGGCTGGAGGTGGTGGAGGGAGAGGTCCGAGCCAGATAACCCTCTTAGCAAACTCCTTCCAGGAGGACTAAGGCTGGGGCGGGGTGGGAGGGGGCGATCGACCTGCCTCTGGCCCTCCCAAGGGGGTAGCGTAGGTACTTTCCCACCACCCTGGCTGCTGGTCCCCTGGCTGTCCCCCCCCTTGTCCTGTTTGAGTCTGGACAGGGCATCATACTCCATCTGTAGGGCTTCAGCCAGTACCAGCTCTCTCTGGCTCAAGCCCAGGGAGTCCAGTCCCCAGGGACCCTCGCTATCCTTCTGAGTTTGTGCTGCCGACATGCTCCTACAGGGGACGCCACCACTGACAGGAGAGGAAGACACCGATGCTAGGGCTTCAAGAGAAGAGACATTGGGCTCAGAATATGCTCTGTGGAGAGAGAGAGAGAGAGAGAGAGAGAGGAGAGAGAGAGAGTTTATCAGAAAGAGTAAAAAAAATAGCAATTAAAGTCAAAGGGAGAATGAGGGATATGTTTCTCTTCTGCCAAAGACACCAAATGCTCTCAGTTCAATGTGTATTCCACAGCTATTACCAACCCCCTTTAATTTCATCTTCAATTTTCTCTGTAACATTAAAGATGTACTATGCAGAAATTGCTCCGACATTTCCGGGTTGCTAAAATTCTAAACAGGTTGCCTAATTTCAGTTTATGTGACAAAAGAAGCAAGTACAGTGTAGAAAATCATTGTACTACTATCTAAACCGCTGTGAAATATATTTTCCAAACGTAAAAATATTGTATTTTCAGCGGTTTGAACCTGATGTCCAAAAGGCTGCAGGAACTGTTTATAAACCATAATTAAAGCAACGAAATGTAATATATAGGACAAGTCTTATGTAAAGAAGACTAACATATTTTTCCTCGAACAGACCTGTCTGGTTCAGACAGGCAACTGCAGCTCAGCAGAATCACAGCCTAGATTCCTTACCACCCCATGTGCATGTTTAACCCATAATATGTCCTCACACACACACACTCGCACACGRACACTGGCCATGGCACACAAAAAACACAGCAGAGGAAAACATGGTTGAGGGAGAGGCTGGGTCAGCATTCTCTCTCAATACAAAGGGCTTTATTGGCATGGGAAACATATGTTTACATTGCCAAAGCAAGTGAAATAGATAATAAACAAAAGCGAAAGGAATAATAAATTAACAGGAAACATTACACTGACAAAAGTTCCAAAGGAATCGAGACATTTCAAATGTCATATTATTGCTATGTACAGTTTTATAACAATGTGCAAAAAGTACAAAAGGGAAAAAAATAGACAAATATGTGTTTGTTCTTCACTGGTTGACCTTTTCTTGTGGCAACAGGTCACAAATCTTGCTGCTGCGATGGCACACTGTGGTATTTCACACAATGGATATGGGAGTTTATCAAAATGTGTTTTGTTTTCAAATTCTTTGTGGGTCTGTGTAATCGGAGGGAAATATATACATATGTCTAATATGGTCATACATTTGGCAGTAGGTTAGGAAGTGCAGCTCAGTTCCCACCACATTTTGTGGGCAGTGTGCACATAGCTTGTCTTCTCTTGAGAYCCAGGTCTGCCTACGGTGGCCTTTCTCAATAGCAAGGCTATGTTCACTGAGTCTGCACATAGTCAAATATTTCCTTTCAGTAACAGTGGTCAGGTATTCTGCCACTGTGTACTCTCTGTTTAGAGCCACATAGCATTCTAGTTTGCTCGGTTTTTTTGTGAATTCTTTCCAATTTGTCAAGTCATTCTTTTTTGGTCCGAGTCTAATTCTGTTGCCGTGATTTTTTAAATTATTATTATACATTTTTATTTTACCTTTATTTAACTAGGCAAGTCCGTTAGCTTTTACTTGGTACTCATCCCGGATCCGGGGGCACCCCCCACAGTAAAAAAGCTGACTAGCATAGCCTAGCATAGCGTCACAAGTAAATACTAGCATCTAAATATCATTAAATCACAAGTCCAAGACACCAGATGAAAGATACACTTCTTGTGAATCCAGCCATCATTTCTGATTTTTAAAATGTTTTACAGGGAAGACACAATATGTAAATCTATTAGCTAACCACATTAGCAAAAGACACCACTTTTTTTACTCCACCAGTTTTTTACTCCATCAGTAGCTATCACTAATTCGACTAAATAAAGATATATATAGCCACTAACCAAGAAACAACTTCATAAGATGACAGTCTGATAACATATTTATGGTATAGCATATGTTTTTTTAGAAAAATTTGCATTTTTCAGGTATAAATCATAGTTTACCATTGCAGCCACTATCACAAAACTCACCAAAGCGACTAGAATAACTACAGAGAGCAACGTGTATTACCTAATTACTCATCATAAAACATTTCTTAAAAATACACAGCGTACAGCAATTGAAAGACACAGATCTTGTGAATCCAGACAATATTTCAGATGTTCTAAGTGTTTTACAGCGAAAACACAATATATCGTTATATTAGCATACCACATGAGCTAACATCACCCCAGCATTGATTCAAGGCAAAAAGAGCGATAACGTTATCACCACCAAAATAATACATTTTTTCACTAACCTTCTCAGAATTCTTCAGATGACAGTCCTGTAACATCATATTACACAATGCATATAGAGTTTGTTCGAAAAATGTGCATATTTAGTCATCAAATCGTGGTTATGCAATGTAATCTGTCAAAACATGGCATGCATTCTGGCCGGCGCCATCTTGGAAAGGCCACTAGTTTACGATTATTTATCGATTAGATTGACTAAAAAAATCAGGTTGGAGAGCTAATGAAAGATGCATTAGTTATTAATGCAACCGCTGAGTTAGATTTTAAAATTAACGTTACTAGACATACAGTGTGGCGTTACAGCCAGACTAGTGCCGCAACAATGGCCGACAAATGCGTTTACATTTTTCCACATAAATACGGAATAAAAATCATAAATAGCTCTTACTTTTGGATGAGCTTCATCAGTATCTTGGGCAAGGTGTCCTTTGTCCAAAAGAATCGTTGCTTTGTTGTAAAACGTCCTCTTCAACTTCGGAACAAGCAGCTAACAATAGCTACGTGGCACACACATGTCCAAATCCCTCAAAGCGCAATAACTACACGAAAATTCCGAAAATAGACATATTCACTCGCATAAACTTGATATAAATCGGTTTAAAATAACTTCGTTATGATGTTTCTAACACCTATATCGAATTAAATCACAGGCGGATATATCTTAGCCGATAACGAGAGCTTTTGAGCATCCATTCTGATGTTTCTCTTGCGCCTTGACGAGCGTCCAAAAGAACGTACATGTCACCCATGGCGTTTTATAAACTCTGAGAAATATGTAGAGACTCCATTCCACTTCTCATTGGTTACTGACATCCAGGGGAAGGCGGGTGCAGTTCATTTCGATCCATAGAGCACACACAGAGCTTTAAACTGATCTGAGAACAGAGACAATTTTTCTGACCTTCGCATGTCCTGTCATGATTTCCGCTGTAGAAAGAGTTCTGGTTCACCCACAGACATAATTCAAACGGTTTTAGAAACTAGAGATTGTTTCTATCCAATAGTAATAATAATATGCATATTGTACGAGCAAGAATTGAGTATGAGGCAGTTTAATTTGGAGACGATATTTTCCAAAGTGGAAACAGCACCCCCTGTATTGAGAAAAGGTTATTAAGAACAAATTCTTATTTACAATGACGGCCTAGGAACAGGGGCATAACGACAGATTTCTACCTTGTCAGCTCGGTGATTCGATCTAGCAACCTTTCGGTTTCTGGCCCAACGCTCTAACCACTAGGCTACCTGTTTGTGAATAGACCCCAGGACCGGCTTGCTTAGCGAAATCTTCTCCAAGGTCATCTCTCTGTAGGTGATGGCTTTGTTATGGAAGGTTTGGGAATCACTTCCTTTTAGGTGGTTGTGAATGTAAAACGGTTTTTTTCTGGATTTTGATAATTACGGGTACCGCCCAAATTCTGCTCTGTATGCATTATTTGGTGTTTTACATTGTATACTGCAGATATTTTTGCAGAATTCTGCATGCATTGGTGTTTGTCCCATTTTGTGAATTCTTGGTTGGAGAGCGGACCCCAGACCTCACAACCATAAAAGGACAATGGGCTCTATAACTGATTCAAGTATTTTTTACCAGATCCTAATTGGCATGTCGAATTCTAATGGCGTAGACAGCCTTTCTTGAATTGCCTCTCAGATTGTTCACAGCTTTGTGGAAGTTATCTGTAGTGATGTTTAGTTATGATGCCGAGGTACGAATAAGTTTGTGTGCTCTAGGGCAATGGTGTCTAGATGGAATTTGTATTTGTGGTCCTGGCAACTGGACCTTTTTCGTAACACCATTATTTTTGTCTTACTGGGAGTTACTATCAGTGCCCAGGTCTGACAGAATCTGTGCAGAAGATCAAGGTGCTGCTGTAGGCCCTCCTTGGTTCGGGCCAGAAGCACCAGATCATCAGTAAATAATAGACATTTTACAAATTCTAGTAGGGTGAGGCCGGGTGCTGCAGACTGTTCTAGTGCCCTTGCAAATTTGTTGAAGAAGGTGGGGCTCAAGCTGCATCCCTGTCTCACCCCACCGCCCTGTGGAAAGAAATTAGTTTTTTGCCCATTTTACCAGCACACTTATTGTTTGTGTACATAGATTTTGTAATGTATGTTTTTCCCCCAACACCGCTTTCCATCAACTTGTATAGCAGATACTCATGCCAAATTAAGTCAAAGGCGTTTTTGAAATCAACAAAGCATGAGAAGACTTTGCGTTTGTTTGTTTGTCAGTTAGGGTGTGCAGGGTGAATACGTGGTCGGTCGTACAATAATTTGGTAAAAAGACAATTTTACATTTACTCAGTACATTGTTTTCACTGAGGAAATGTACAAGTCTACAAGTCTGCTTCTTGTCAATAGGGGGGCGCTGTTTTCACTTTGGAAAAAATCATGCCCAAATTAAACGGCCTCGTACTCTGTTCTAGATCATACAATATGCATATTATTATTACTATTGGATAGAAAACACTCGGAAGTTTCTAAAACTGTTTGAATTATATCTGTGAGTAAAACAGAACTCATTTGGCAGCAAACTTCCATACAGGAAGTGAAAAATCTGAAAACGAGGCTCTGTTTCAGGGCCTGCCTATTGAACTGGCTTTTATTTATCGATATGTATGCACTTCATACGCCTTCCACTAGATGTCAACAGGCAGTGGAAGGTTGAATGGGGTGTCTAGCTTGATCTGAGGCCGAATAAGAGCTTTTGGAGTGWCAGGTCCGGTATTTTCTTTGWCTTCYACGGCGCGCGGGGGACCTCGACATTGTCTTCTGAAAAGCGTTCGGTATACACGGCGAATATCTCCGGCTCTGATTTTATTTGATACATATGAGAAAAACATCATAAAGTAGGTTTTTTTCAAACGAGTTTTATCAGTTTATTCAARGTTTAATGGGACTTTTGGAATTTTCCGTTCTTTGCGCCAAGAGATGGGAATGTTCGCGCCACAATGCTAGCCAAGGTTGCTAATTCGACAGAAGAAAGTAGTAGTTTAGTAGTTATAGAGCCAAAAAGACTGGAGAAGTGGTTTATCCATACATCTCCGTTTGGATAGATAAGTCTTCGTGTTGTTGTTTGATTAGTATGTTACAATTTTCCCAGAAGTGGTTAGATTCTATGGATTCTTCAATTACATTGAGTTGATTTCTGACGTGCAGGTCCTTATTTTTTCGTATGGTATTTCTGTATTGTTTTACTGGTTCACAGTAAAATTCATAGTAAAGGCGTAGGCTCAGGTTCTGGGACTCTATGTTTTTGGTTGGATAGGTTTCTCAATTTCTTACTTAGGTTTTTGCACTCTTTATCAAACCCTGTCATTGCTAATTTTCTTAGGTTGTTTGCGTGAAATTGTTGATTTGATAGAGAAGCTGAGAGGTCAAATATACTGTTTCGGTTTTCTACTGCCAAGTTTACACTTTCACTATTACAGTGAAACGTTTTGTGCAGGAAGATGTCTAGAAGGGATTACATTTGTTGTTCCTTAACCTCTCTGGGATAGCGGGACGCTTGCGTCCCAACAGCCTGTTAAAATGTAGAGCGCCAGATTCAAAAAAATTATATAAAATCAAACTTTATTAAATTACACATATAAGATACCAAATTAAAGCTACACTCGTTGTGAATCCAGCCAACATGTCAGATTTCAAAAAGGCTTTTCGGCGAAAGCATAAGATGCTATTATCTGATGATAGCAAAATGTCAACAAGAGAGTGTAGCCTATTTCAACTATGCCGGCGCTACTCAAAACGCAGATATAAAATATAAAACATGCATTACCTTTGACGAGATTCTTTTGTTGGCACTCCAATATGTCCCATAAACATCACAAATGGTCCTTTTGTTCGATTAATTCCGTCCATATATATCCAAATTGTCCATTTATTTGGCGCCGTTGTACCAGAAAAAAACAGCGTCCAATTTGCCCAAAGTCACGACAAAATATCTAAAAAATTACCTCTAAACTTTGCCAAAACATTTCAAAGTACTTTTGTAATACAACTTAAGGTATTTGTAAACYTTAATAATCGATCAAATTGAAGACGGGTCAATCTGTTTTCAATACAGGAGATCAACAAACTCACGGTACTTTTCAAGTCTTGCGCAACAATCAAATCAAAACACAAGACGTCACTCTACTTTTTGGTGTTTTCCTTTGTCATTGTTCAAATGAATAACTTCAACCTATTTCCATACACTAGCGACATCCAGTGGAAGCAGTAGGAACTGCGCGTATAGTGATTAGAATTCTGGCCTGCCCATAATAACTCATTGAACAGACAGTGACTTAAAAAAAAATAAGGTTAGTCCTCAGGGTTTTGACTGCTATATAAGTTCTGTTATACTTACAGATATGATTCGAACAGTTTTAGAAACTTCAGAGTGTTTTCTATCCAAATCTACTAATAATATGCATATCTTATATTCTGGGGATGAGTAGAACGAAGTTGAAATTGGGCACGCTATTTTTCCCTAAGTGAAAAATCTGKACCCTATACTAGAGAAGTTAACTCCTTACGGATCATTGGGACGCTAGCATCTCACCTCGACAACATCCGGTGAAATTGAAGAGCGCGAAATTCAAATTACAGAAATTGTAATATTAAACATTCATGAAAATACAAGTGTCATACATCATTTAAAAGCTTAACGTCTTGTTAATCCAGCCGCGTTGTCAGATTTCAAAAATACTTTACGGCGAAAGCACACCATGCGATTATCTGATGACAGCGCCCCGCACACAAAAGTATTACATACATTTTCCAACCAAGCAGAGGCGTCACGAAAGTCAGAAATAGCGATAAAATAAATAACTTACCTTTGAAGATCTTCATCTGGTTGCAATCACAAGGGTCCCAGCTACATAGCAAACGGTCCTTTTGTTCGATAAAGTCCTTCTTTATATCTCAAAAAAGTAAGTTTCATTGGCGCGCTAGACTCAGTAATCCACCGGTTTCCCTCGTTCAAAACGCATACAAATGAATCGCGTAAGTTACCAATAAACTTCTTKCAAACATATCAAACAACGTTTCTAATCAAACCTCTGTGTTCTGTTAGACAAGTAACCCTTTATCCACATTATAGCAGGGGGTGMAAAGCCATAACACATACATTTTTCCAGCAGTAGACTATGATCAATAATGTCAACAGCCGCACTGAAGTCTAACAAGACATCCCCCACAYTCATTTTATCATKAATTTCTCTCAGCCAATCATCAGTCATTTGTGTAAGTGCTGTGCTTGTTGAGTGTCCTTCCCTATAAACATGCTGAAATTCTGTGGCATGTAAGTCGCCACAGACTGGCACATGTCCCTGGGCCTCGAAATGGTTGATCTCCCCCTCTAGGATGGAGAAGCTGTCATTGTTAAAGTATGGGGATTCTATTGGGGGGGATATAGGTAGCCCACAAGGACATTTTTCTCTGTTGAGATAATTCCCTAATTAATTTCTAGCCAGTTGTAAAGTGTTGCTGTTTTGACTAATTTAATATAGTGGGTTAGATCTGCTCTATACCAAATTAGCATCCCGAGTCTCTTCCCTGTTTCACACCTGGTAGTTTGGTGAATGGGACTACCAGCTCTTTGTWACCTAGAAGGCAACCAGTAGGTTTGTCTCCTCTATACCATGTTTCTTATAGGATGACAATGTCTGTATTTGATATTTATTTAATGAAGTCTGGGTTCCTGCTCTTTAGGCCAAAGGCAGATGACCTCAGACCTTGTATATTACAGGTTGTCTCTCTCTGTCATGTGACTGCTCTCTTCCCTACATCCCACTCTATTCTCTCTCTGTGTGAGAGGCCAGAGATGTGTATGGGAAAGCCTTCATGGTCCTGAATCAGACAAGCTAACACTCAAATGTAAGGAACTTGTCTGTCGGGCCTGCATTAAAGACCAAAATTGGTTTAAGAAAATTGTGATGAATAAAAATATATAACAGTTTCATTTAAGGACKAAAAAAATGGACAGCTGTGCCATATAGATTGCAAAATAGGATGAGATGTGGTGTACCGATTCATGGCACATGGTTTACGAATTAATACGAAAAACAAAGCTGAATTCAAATTTTTCAATCTAAATTACACAAAATTCTTTCAACCAATATAATGTTATATGTAGGGATGCACGATATATCGGAATCAGTCGATATTAGCTAAGAATGCCAACATCGCTGACGTGCATACCTATATAACGTAGGTACATGATGTAATGACATCACATAAAATTTTGCGCTACYCATGCAACACAGCATTCCTACCAAGCGCTATGATGAAACTGGCTCTCATGATGACCGCCACAGAAAAGGAAGACCCAGAGTTACCTCTGCTGCAGAGGATAAATTCATTAGAATTACCAGCCTCAGAAATTGCAGSCCAAATAAATGCTTCATAGAGCTGAAGTAAGACACATCAACACRAACTGTTCAGAGGAGACTACGGGAATGAGGCCTTCATGGTCGAATTGCTGCAAAGAAACCACTACTAAAGGACACCAATTGAGATGGTTTGGGATGAGTTGGACTGCAGAGTGATGGAAAAGCAGCCAACAAGTCCTCAGCATGTGAGAACTCCTTCAAGACTGTTGGAAAAGCATTCCAGCTGAAGCGGGTTGAGAGAATGCCAAGAGTGTGCAAAGATTTCATCAAGGCAAAGGGTGGCTACTTTGAAGAATAGAAAATAATATATTTTTATTTGTTTAACACTTTTTTTGGTTACTACATGATTCCATGTGTTATTTCATAGTTTTYATGTCTTCACTATTATTGTACGATGTAGAAAATAGTAMAAATAAATTAAAACCTTTGACTGGTACTGTATGTATGTATGTATGTATGTATGTATGTATGTATGTATGTATGTATGTATGTATGTATGTATGTATGTATGTATGTATGTATGCATGTATGTATGCCGTTGAAAGTTTACATACACTTAGGTTGGAGTCATTAAAACTTCTTTTTCAACCACTCCACAAATTTCTTGTTAACAAACTATAGTTTTGGCAAGTCGGTTAGGACATCGACTTTGTGCATGACACAAGTCATTTTTCCAACAATTGTTTACAGACAGATTATTTCACTTATAACTCACTGTATCACAATTCCAGTGGGTCAGACATTTACATACACTAAGTTGACTGTGCCTTTAAACAGCTTGGAAAATTCCAGAAAATGATGTCATGGCTTTAGAAGCTTCTGATAGGCTAATTGACATCATTTGAGTCAATTGGAGGTGTACCTGTGGATCTATTTCAAGGCCTACCTTCAAACTCAGTGCCTCTTTGCTTGACATCATGGGAAAATCAAAAGAAACCAGCCAAGACCTCAGAAAAAATTGTGTAGACCTTCACAAGTTTGGTTCATCCTTGGGAGCTATTCTCTCTAATATTATTCTGACATTTCTATTTACAAAAATATATATGGGGGATTGGAAATTACARTGAATGAAACTACAATTTAACTGCAATATTATAGCTGATTAAAATGTTTTATAAAATACAGTCCGGTCTCTGAGACAATACATCTGGTTCCCTCTGCCTCTGTTATGACCTCTCCTGACCCGGTTACCATGGAGACCAGGCCTGCCACTCCCACCGAGACCCAGAGTGTGACCTCCCGCTCAGAATACCTTCCTTCAGGAAGTTCTCACAGGGTGTGTGTTTGCATATGTGTGTGTGCACGTGTGCGTGGTGGAATGCTCCAAAAATAGGGGGAAAGCAGACAGCTTTCTATGGTGCTCCTGACTCTGACCTCCTTTATCCTGGGTGACAGCTTGACACAACTGATGGGGAAACGTGTCTGTCAGGCCTACTGTAGCTCTGTGGCGCTTCTATAGCATGCTGCTTTTATTTCCTAAGGAATGGAAAAGAGATTATTACATAAACCCTTTCCCAGCCAAACAGTCAAACCAAGGCCCAGGGAGAGAATATGCTGACTCAACTCAGAGTAGAACCCTTACGGGACATTTGACAAGCAGATAATTAACAATACAGTGRGTTTCCTCCCATCTGTTTCAACAAAGTGTGTGTGTGAGTGAAAGATAGTGAAAAGGGCAAGTTAAGAGGAAAGTGAGAGGTATGGGGGAAAAAAACATTCTGATCACATCAATCAGCACCTTTGTCCCGCAGCTTCCATTTCAACAACCTGTTCCATTCTAAGCTTCTGGGTTGTGGTGAGATGTCAGGAAAACATTAGAGAGACAGAACATCACAACTTTAACAAACAAGACTGCCGAGGCGTGAGACTGTGTGTGTGTCTCCTCTAATAAATTAGCCAGCCAAGACCCAGACATGTTTATAAACACAGGCTCAGCGCCAGACGCCAACAGATTATTATTATTTAACCTTTATGTAACTAGGCAAGTCAGTTAAGAACAAATTCTTATTTACAATGATGGCCTACCAGATGAAGTCACACACACACACACACACACACACACACACTAGAAAAGACAGATGTATTGGCTCTCTCTGTAACCAGGCAACACTATCCATACATTGACTGTTCTTCAATCTCCTTTAGTGTCAGCCATTTGGTTGCTAAGGTGACGCAGCTCCTGTGCAGGAGGGATGGCACGGCCCGGCCAGTTGCCCGGGGGGAGCAACCCAGAGTGGGGCCGAGGAGAGGGGAGGGAAGAGGTGGAAATGGAGGAGGGGCCACATTGTTGGAGAGGGATGAAGTGGGGGTGGTTAGGGGATGTGGGGACCAAGGCCAGATCCAACCCCCTGGAATCTGTCCCCCAGAGGCATATAATCCCATTCAATTAGAGGTGGGGTTCACAGATTGAAAGAACAAAGGATGGGGAGGGGGGCTGTGTGTGTGTGTGTCACGTGAGGAGGGTCAGACTCAGATTTGTTCACACAGCTCGGCAGTCCAGAGACAAAGGGTCACCACCACACCCACCCCCCTCCCCCACCAACCCAACCCACACACACACTAAACTGCTGAAGTATGCCACAACAGTTGCAGCACCCCTTTCTGCTACAGCCAGCTGATGCCAGAGTAATGACACAACAGAGATGTCACACATTCACACGTCCCTCTCTCATCCCCCGTCATCCCTCACATCCTCCCTCCACCTCTCCCACAGAATGAACGTCATGACATCCCACTCACTCTTTTCTGTAAGCATAGACACAAACGTTAACACAGATGGAAATACACACACAGACACGAGACTACAGACATCTTAGTCTTATAAACTGCTTGAGTTTTATATGAACTCAGTAAAATCTTTGAAATTGTTGCATGTCGTGTTTACATTTTTGTTCAGTTTAAAATTCATTTTTTTGAAAACTTTCAATTCTCCCTGACTGTCTTTTATTTTGGTGATTGTAAATTCTCAAAGATAATATTATTAAAAAACTATATAGGTCCATTATCTTTTTTACCTTCTTTTTATCGGCCAATGATGTCAATGGCCAAAAGATCTCTGCCATCTAACCAGTTCCATTCTGGGATCAACTGTCCTATTGTTTTGCTCAGCCTCAGTGCAGAAGAAGGGGTGCTTATCATTTATATTATAGTTTATAGCTGTACTCTGATGATTATACAGTTGCTGTACTGGAGATCATGACATGACATGAAATGGCATAACAGGACATGATCCTTGGCAGAGGTCATGTGAGGTAGGGTAACTGTCTCAAAAAAAATCTGTTCAGAGAATTTTGAAATGATCCACACCTCCCAATTGATAAATAATCCCTTTCCTATTCTCTGTTGGTTCTCTGCAGTGCATACCTATATTAGCAGTAATGGTCCTATATCCACAGTCGATAAAACAACAACCTGACCACAACCAGACTAACTGGTCTGACAGCTGATCCTAAATCCTACTGGATGTGTCAACAACATTACAGCAATGTTTGCTAATGTTAGGTCCTAAGCTCTTTGGTTAATTGTTTAGTTAACTGGAAGGGTAGCCCTCAGTGATCTAATGTCAGTGACAGTGATGTCTGTCAATCACATGGTATACCACATAAGCTTTAAAATAGAGGAAGAATGAAGTAACCTGCGCTACACATTGTAACAAACTAGGAAGTACTTGCATTATGGTGTACTTGACACTTAGGTAGTGATGCACCGATATGACATTTTTGGCCGATATCCGATATTTTCCTTGTCCCCCCGCAAAAAAACGATACCGATAGCCGATATTACATTTTTGTTGCTGCCTTTTAAGTATTCTAGTACAGTTAAATAGTTAACACACACATGGACGCAGCGGTCTAAGGCACTGCATCTCAGTGCAAGAGGRYTCACTASAGTCCCTGGTTCGAATCTAGGCTGTATCACATCCGGCCATGATTGGGAGTCCCATAGGGCGGCGCACAATTGGCCCAGCGTTGTCCGGGTTTGGCCGTCATTGTAAATAAGAATTTGTCCTTAATTGACTTGCCTAGCTTAAATAAAGGTCACACACACACACAAAAGTTACTTTGTTGGTATTTACATATGTCCCCACTACCAGTAAAACATAATCAAAACCTATTTCTTTCACTTACTCTCTGTGCTGTTTCGTTGTTCATTTGTTCAGTCATTTCATTCTCAACCAGGATTTCTATGGAACGCCGTTTGGGTCTTTGCATGTCAAAAAATATACTATTTTAAACTATTTGACGTGTCAAATAAAACTATTTGATGTGTCAAATAAGTTTGTTGAGCAATCAGGACCTGAATGTGACTGCACGTCACTTAATTWTTTTTWWWTTTTTTWATTTTACCTTTATTTAACTAGGCAAGTCAGTTAAGAACAAATTCTTATTTTCAATGACGGCCTAGGAACAGTGGGTTAACTGCCTGTTCAGGGGCAGAACGACAGATTTGTACCTTGTCAGCTCGGGGATTTGAACTTGCAACCTTTCGGTTACTAGTCCAACGCTCTAACCACTAGGCTACCCTGCCGCCCCAACGCGTTCAATAATTTTGTTATGTAGTTATTACACATTGATCACACTATCACTCGTATTTCATATGTCACAACGATTCATCAATACGTATGCTATGATGCTGGTAAAGTTGTCTCGCGCACCTACAGTGCTGTCATAAAAAAAGCTAGCTAGCTCATGGATGCAAACAATGTTCTTCTCAAAAACATAGCAAAACGACAATCTGTTTCAGTAGCTATAGTTAACTAGCTATCTATATAGCTAGGTGTCATCCTCTAAAATAACCCTAATTTATAAGACAGTTCATATTTGATTAATGGTGGACGGACTCATCTATGTGTAGCTAGCCACAATAGTGGACTTTGCGGTTAGCCTTCAAAATAAAAGTATGGCATACTTCTACCATTTGTAATAACTTGCATTATTGTCAACGACATACTTTTATTTTGAAGGCACACCGCAAATTCCACTATTTGCCTAATCCTTATTGTGGCTAGCTTCACAACACATAACCCGCTCCAGTCGAGCCTCACTAGCCAGATGAAGCTAGCTGGCTGGTTATAACTTTAGCTTTGGGCAACAGGGTTAAGTAGCTGGCTAGCTATTTAATTTCACAAACTGAAGTTCAATTTCAATAGGAGAACAACAAGTGGCAACCCAGCTAATACTTACAAGGATTCCTAAATCATTGCTAAAAATAATGAAAATTACTGCAGTTTCTCTTGGTCATCGTTTTCAGGCTGGTTGTATTGGTGCTAGCTAGGTACCAAGCTAAAGCCAGAAGTTGCGGTCGAACAAATTATGCTTTATTACCAACGTGGTATTGTAAACACATKATTTGTGGCCGGTGTTTGCYGACTTTTTTGTACAGCTTCGACAGTGCTACTGTCTCTTTTTTGACACGCAAAGACCCAAAGGGCGTTCCATAGTATGTATGCCGTGAAGCTAATAGCATTGACGCTATTACTGTGTAACTCCGMTAGGGAAACATCGGAAACATAGCGCACTTGGTAGTGTTAACTGGTGCTAGACCAGTCGGCGAAAGCCAACATCACCCACGACAGAGAAAGGTTGATTGTCAAGGGCAATGAATTCTATTATCTTGGCTTTAATGGATTTCGCCTTTGAGTTGTCTCGCTGAAATGTTGTTACTCTTTCAAATGACCGCTCGACTMGTTGACTGCTTGATCCACACAACAGACATTGTGGGCTAGGTTAGGAATGCTGTGTTGCACGTATAGCGCAAAATTTTACGTGCCGTCATTACGTAATGTACCGTCGTTATATAGGTATGCACGTCAGCTTTGACATCGGTTCTGCACATCGGCCGTTAAACTAGACATCGGCCGATACCGATATTTCCGATATGTTCACCGATATATCGTGCATCCCTACACTTAGGCTCTCATTTTGTTTGATGTTTTGAAAACCAAAGCTAAGTAGTAGCATAGTTACCCTTGACTAGGACTATTGTGGTGACCGTGTTACTGCCACACGAGTTATCACCGCAGTAAAATTCTACGTGACCGTTGAGTCACGGTAATCTCCTGTTATGCACTGTGGACATGCATTAGTAGTGGTAGCCAGGTCAGGTCACTAACGGCCTGGTACTTAGGGCCCTATTGTCCCTCTAACATCAATGCATGGTAGAGAAATTAACATTCAATTCTCTGACAACAGCTCTGATGGCAGTCAGCATGCTAATTGCACGCTCCCTCAAAGCTTGAGACATCTGTGGCGTTGTGTTGTATGACAGAACTGCACATTTAGAGGGGCATTTTATTGTCGCCAGTTCAAGGTGCACCTGTGTAATGATCATGCTGTTTAATCAGCTTCTTGATATGCCACACCTCTCAGGTGGATAGATTATCTTGGCAAAGAATAAATACTCACTAACAGGTACGTAAACAAATTTGTGCACACAATTTGAGAGAAATAAGCTTTTTGTGCATATGGAACATTTCTGGGATCTTTTATATCAACTCACGAAACCAACACTTTACATGTTGCATTTATATTTTTTATTAGTATACTAGGGCCAGGGCGATACCAGTGTCGCAATACTCTATTTTACAGGACCAAAGAGTTTGGTCTGGTTCATGTTTTAAAACATTGCAATACTGGTATTGTAACAGACCTAGAATTTAGCAGTAATGATTTTGTTATTATGTTTGAGCAAAAGAACACAGCATTAGCCAAGTCAGAATATGTAGAATTGCAGGAAATTAGCTTTAAAACTGCTATATTTTCTCTCGGCTGCATGTCAAAATGTGTATAATTGCAAGAAATTTGCTTTAAACTAGAGGTCAAGCGATTAATCGATTATGGCCGATTACATTGCATTCCACGACGAAACTGCGTGGCAGGCTGACCACCTGTTACGCGAGTGCAGCAAGGAGCCAAGGTAAGTTGCTAGCTAGCATWAAAATTATCTTATAAAAAAAAACAATCAATCTTCACATAATCACTAGTTAACTACACATGGTTGATGATATTACTAGGTTAACTAGCTTGTCCTGCGTTGCATATAATCAATGCGATGCCTGTTAATTTATCATCAAATCACAGCCTACTTCGCCAAACGGGTGATGATTTAACAAAAGCACAATCGTTGAACGAATGTACCTAGCCATAAACATCAGTACCTTTATTAAAATCAATACACAGAAGTATTTTTTTTTGAACCTGCATATTTAGTTAAAAGAAATTCATGTTAGCAGTCAATATTAACTTGGGAAATTGTGTCACTTCTCTTGCGTTCATTGCACGCAGAGTCAGGGTATATGCAACAGTTTGGGCCGCCTGGCTCGTTGCAAACTAATTTGCCAGATTTTTACATAATTATGACATAACATCGCTGTTACATTGTAACAATATTTAGACTTAGGGTTGCCACCCGTTCGATAAAATACGGAATGGTTCTGTATTTCACTGAAAGAATAAATGTTTTGTTTTCAAAATGATAGTTTCCGGATTTTACCATATTAATGACCAAAGGCTTGTATTTCTGTGTGTATTATATTATAATTAAGTCTATGATTTGATATTTGATAGAGCAGTCTGACTGAGCGGTGGTAGGCAGCAGCAGGCTCGTAAGCATTCGTTCAAACGTTACTGCATTTGCCAGCAGGTCTTAGCAATGCTTGAAGCACAGTGCTGTTTATGACTTCAAGCCTATCAACTCCTGAGATTAGGCTGGCAATACTAAAGTGCCTATTAGAACATCAGTAGTCAAAGGTATATGAAATACAAATGGTATAGAGAGAAATAGTCAACGCATCATAATTCCTATAATAACTATAACCTAAAACTTCTTAACTGYGAATATTGAAGAACTGGGAATATTGAACCACCAGCTTTCATATGTTCTGAGCAAGGAGCTTAAACGTTAGCTTTTTTTACATGGCACATATTGCATTTTTACTTTTTTCTCCAACACTGTTTTTGCATTATTTAAACCAAATTGAGCATGTTTAATTATTTATTTGAGACTAAATACATTTTATTTATGTATTAAGTTAAAATAAGTGTTCATTCAGCATTGTTGAAATTGTCATTATTACACACACAATATACATATACATATATATATAAAAATTGGCTGATTAATCGGTACAGGCTTTTTTTGTCCTCCAATAATCGGTATCGGTTTTTAAAAATCATAAATCGGTCGACCTCTACTTTAAACTGCTAAAATATTTCTACACCACCACGATGGGGGCCTCAAAAACTCTCTACAGTAGAGCTCAACAGCGGAGGTGTCATAATACCCGTAAAACCTAGCGGTCAAACAGGGAAATGATTCCAATCGTCTTACCACCATAAAGTTCTTCCATAGGAGATTTTGATGAAAATATACAGACCACAAATTCCAATTGGCTAAGCTTAAACTCTCATCATTGTTAGCTCTGGCATCTTATTTGGAACCAAGGACTGATCACCCCAATCCACAAAAATGGAGACAAATTTGACCCCAATAACAACCGTGGAATATGCGTCAACAGCAACCTTGGGAAAATCCTCTGCGTTATCACAAACAGCAGACTCGTCCATTTCCTCAGTGACAACAATGTACAGAGCAAATGTCAAATGGTCTTTTTACCAAATTACCATACGACAGACCACATATTCACCATGCACAACCTAATTGACAAACAAACAAACAAACAAACAAACAAAACAAAGGTAATTTGTAAGTCGCTCTGGATAAGAGCGTCTGCTAAATGACTTAAATGTAAATGTAAATGTAAAGTCTCATGCTTTATGGATTTCAAAAAAGCTTTTGACGCAATTTGGAATGAGGTCTGCTATACAAATTGATGGAAAGTGGTGTTGGGAGAAAAACATATGACAATATAAAATCCATGTACACAAACAACAAGGGCACAGTTAAAATTAGCAAAAATCACATTTATTTCCACAGGGCCGTGAAGAGCCCCACCCTCTTCAACATATATATCAACGAATTGGAAAGGGCACTAGAACAGTCTGCAGCACCTGGCCTCACCCTACTAGAATCTGAAGTCAAATGTCTACTGTTTGCTGATGATCTGGTGCTTCTATCCCCAACCAAGGAGGTCCTACAGCAGAACCTAGATCTTATCCACAGATTTTGTTAGACCTGGGCCCTGACAGAAAATCTCAGTAAGACAAAAATAATGTTCCAAAAAAAGTCAGTGTCCAGGACCACAAATACAAATTATTTCCTGACACCATTGCCCTAGATCACACAAAACAATTATATATATACTGTATCTTGGCCTAAACATCAGCGCCAACGGTAACTTCCACAAAGCTGTGCACGATCTGAGACAAGGCAAGAAAGGCCTTCTATGCCATCAAAAGGGACAAAACATTTGACGTTTTAGGACCAATTAGGATCTGGCTAAAAATACTTGAATCAGTTATAGAACCCATTGCCCTTTATGGTTGTGAGGTCTGGGGTCCGCTCACCAAACAAGAATTTACAAAATGGCAAACACCAAATTGAGACTCTGCATGCAGAATTCTGCAAAAAATATCCTCTGTGTACAACGTAAAACACTAAATAATGCATGCAGAGCAGAATTAAGCCAATACCCGCTAATTATCAAAATCCAGAAAAGAGCCACTAAATTCTACAACGACCTAAAAGGAAGAAATAGCCAACCTTCRATAACAAAGCCATCACCTACAGAGACATGAACCAGGAGAAGAGTCCCCTAAGCAAGCTGGTCCTGACCCCACAGAGCCCCAGGACAGCAACACAATTAGACCCAACCAAATCAGGAGAAAACAAAAATATATTACTTGACACATTGGAAAGAATTATCKAAAAAACAGAGCAAACTAGAATGCTATTTGGCCCTCAACAGAGAGTACACAGTGACAGAATACCTGACCACTGTGACTGAAAGGAAAGCTTCGACTATGTCGAGACTCAGTGAGCATAGCCTTGCTATTGAGAAAGGCCACTGTAGGCAGACCTGGCTCTCTTGAGAAGACAGGCTATGTGCCCACCGCCCACAAAATGTGGTGCAAACTGAGCTGCACTTCCTAACCTGCTGCCAAATGTTTGACCATATTAGAGATATTTCCCTCAGATTACACAGACCCGCAAAGAATTGAAAACAAATCCAATTTTGATAAACTCCCAAGATTTGAGACCTGTCGCCACAAGAAAAGGTCAACCAGTGAATAACAAACACCATTGCAAATTCAACCTATATTTATGTTCATTTATTTTCCCTTGAGTACTATTTGCACATCATTACAACACTGTATACAGACATAATGACARTTGAAATGTCTTTATTATTTTMGAACTTTTGTGAGTGTAATGTTTTAAATGTTTTATTGTTTATTTCACTTTTGTATATTATCTATTTCACTTGCTTTGGCAATGTTAACATATGTTACCCATGCCAACAAAGCACCTTAAATTGAGAGACAGAGAGAGTGAGTGTGTTCTGGGATCTGGTTCCCATATTCCAAAAGACAAATGGATTACAGTATGGATAGAAGGAAAACACCAGCCTCCATAAAGTTTATTGCAAAAGTAACTGCAGCGCATGAGCATATAGCTCTGAGACAAGTATAGGCAGCCAGACTGTCAATAACATGTGTTCATGAGTATACTAAAGACAGGAGAATATTATAAAGGTGTGTGAGGATGTGTGAGATAACAAAAGGAAGGTTGTCAATCTCTTTCCCTCTTTGTCTCTCTAATTTACAACTTGATGACAACTTGGCAGATTGTCTGAATTGTTTATACTTGGTTAATTGCTTGCTATAAGACCACCATGTGCACACAGTTGTCACATGTGCCATGCCTTTTTCTCAAGAATGTCAAATGTCACTTGCCTGGAAACCCGACATTGAATTGCATTGAGCTCTACATCGGGCAGAAATTCGCGTTTGAATCAGAAAAGTTTACTCACGAGCTCTACAAGCCAGAATGTTGAATAAAATTATATATTTTAATGTACTTTACCAGTTGTCCATGAGGTTGGTCCTGTTGGCGGTAGGAATGTGAGACAATATATCCAGTCTAATCACATAAACTTTTCAAAGGGCTGGTAGTGCGTTCAGATTTGTATCACCTGAAGCATGCACAGAACCATGTAAATATATGCAAGAGCTCAGCAAGTTCTTGTGATCATGCTTCAGGTAATATAAATCTGAAGCACTACCAGAGCTTTGAAAAATGTATGTAATTATTACATTCCTGTGGATATAACGTTATTGTCTCACATTTCTACCGCCAAAAGGCCACTGACAACCGGTAAAGTACCTTAACATATCATTTTATTCAACATTGGCTAGTATAGGTCATGATTCAAACGCTGCTTTCTACCCGACATAGAATTGCATTTAATTCAACGTCGGGTTTCTAGGCAAGAATGTCACCTACTTAAAACTCAAAACCCTACTACTATACATTTCCACCATTAGCCCAGCAWCCTAGCTGTTTGATGTCACGGTTTGTTGGCTATTTCATGACATGGCCAACTGAATACAACCTACCAACCTGACAGGTTTTGACTTCAAAACAATGCCACAGCAAATACTTTACTGGTGCAACCACGACATGGTTGGTTATATTGTAACGCCTATCTAAACCGTCACGCTGTCAGAAATGTAACCATGGCATGACCGAGGTTTGATTAGGATACATTGTAACACAACATATATAAAGCGATAGCCTATTCTGAATAGTGATTTGTTGGCCACATTCTAGGCCTATTTCTTATGATCAGATAATTAGAAAAGTATAAAATAGACGTGGGCTATCCGCCTATGCCTCCGTCTGCCACCGAACAGCGTCATTCTGTTCAGGCGACCAGCAATAGCGCAATCGGTATTTTACTGCAAGTAGACACGAGCGAGCTACCAACTTCACTGCTCACTAACTTCATTTGAAATGCAACAAAACACAATATTCCATCTGATATGTAACATATGTTTGGACATTGATTATTAATTCCTGGTGAAAACCCCCTTACCTGCTTTAGCTTTATGGACGCCAACGAGCTGGTGCCAAAATATCCGAATTATTCTGCTTTCAGGCTGCTCAAATATTGATTCGAAATATTGTTGATTCTAAACAGTATCCAACKATTTCCGGTGTCTGATATTGTTGATATATCAGGCATTAACGTGATTAAAGGCGAAAATCCGTACCCGCGTCCCTAAATGTTGAATAATCCAGCCAGCCCCTCTCGTCACTATAAACCGGTTATTTTGCCTTTTTTTTGTTTTGCTGATCGGCTGCTCATCGCCTTCTCATCCGCGTGTGTGGGGCCGGAGCGGCAAGTGAGAAAAACTTGGAGAAACGTGACCTCTGGCGGACAGTTTATGTAACAACACCCTATTTGCTTGTTTCTATTTTGCCTGTCTGAGAAGGGTGCAATTGCGGGAGGCAATTCGGGGCGTTTATTTCCCTCCAATAATGGCCACACTGTATCAATACATGCTCCACTGTCTCTGTTTCCTGGCAGTAATCACACCTTCCTGTTGGATGCTTTCCTATCACATGTAAGGTCTTATTCAACTGGCTGTGACCCACCCTTAATCTTGTAAATATAGCCTCCTCTCTTCTGTCCCTTCCTGCCGTTCTCCCCTCCCCAACTTTCCTTGGTACTTGAAATAAATGCCTGCCCTTAGTATCTCTATTCCACTGCTCCTGCCATTTCTCCACCATCACTGTTCAMATCATGCTTTTTGCCTCTGCCTTGCTCATTGAAACTACCACAGTAAACAAACTACCGCATTTGTTTACTCCCGCCATGGGTTTGTAGCACCTRATAAAGRAGGTKTTGTTTGCTACGTGATATAAAGGCCTGGTGACTCCTTAACACTGCACATGAATCAGAGCAAATAACTACTCTTTCTGGCTTCCTCCARKCACWGCAAGGCCAACAGTATGGCCATCACCTCCGCCGTATATASAGCCAGATGATCTGTAATACGTTTCCTGACTGCCACCCCACATTCCTGCACTACAAATGCTGACCCAGTARGTCCTGTCCTTGGATCTTTTGAACCATCTGTGTAAATGGCCACAACATCCTGATACACAGTATCCAGATGTCTATTAAACAAATCAGATGGATCAACACCCTCCCTATCTTCCTGTAGTCTCTCCAATCAGATGGATCAACACCCTCCCTATCTTTCTGTAGTCTCTCCAATACTTCTAGATCAACTACTGGAGGTGGGAGTAGCCATGGTGGATTCACAGGGATAGCTACCCTTGGACTAAACTCCCTTCCATACAGTCCCATCTCCTTCGCCTGAATATTACCAACCCACCCAAAGCTTGTGTTCTGTCTTCGCTCATGTTCCCAGCATGCCTGTAAAATCCATTTTGCAGGATGAGATACCCCATGTCCCTGTAGGTTGACCCAATAATTAATCGCCAGCTGCTGTCTCCTAATCTGCCGTGGCATTTCCCCTATCTCCCGTGTGGGCATTCCTTATGCTAAAAAGCGGGGGGGCTGCCTGTAGGGCATTGTTTTCCCGCAGTTCTGTTAATGATGGGAAGCCAGCTAGTACGTTACACTGCAGGCGGGAGGGAAACCTTGCGCTAACTAGCGAACTAGCAAGCTAGCACACGGTGTCGCCCCAGCCTCCCGCCTGCTGTGCTAGCGGGAGGTAGACAGTGTCCTCACCCTGGCTGTTAACAACGGTGAGGGCAGGTGTTCGGCAGGCGGGAGTGAAGGATACTAGCTAACAAGGAGGATTACAGGAGGTAGGTACGATAAAAACTCAGATAATACTTTTATTTCCCTTTTGACCCACAATCAAAAGTGTCACAAGCATGGAGATGTCGTGCTCGAGGGGTGGGCATTCATGCAGGAACCAATGGGGTGCTTGGGGGGGGGGGTGTCAAGCAGGAACCAATGGGTGCTTGGGGGGGGGGGCGTTCAAGCAGGAACCAATGGGATGCTCGAGGGAGGCCGTTTGTGCAGATGTAGGAATGTCCACATACAGGAACGCCCGCGAATTGCGGGCTGCAAATCAAATCAAATCAAATTTTTTTAAAAGCCCGTCTTACATCATCCTGATATCTAAAGTGCTGTACAGAAACCGCAGCTCCTAAAACCCCAAACAGCAAGC
Organism: Salvelinus sp. IW2-2015; assembly: GCF_002910315.2. Classification (NCBI taxonomy): domain Eukaryota; kingdom Metazoa; phylum Chordata; class Actinopteri; order Salmoniformes; family Salmonidae; genus Salvelinus; species Salvelinus sp. IW2-2015. Next base: position 38,452,736 of record NC_036851.1, on the reverse strand, counting down.
AATGCAGGTGTAGAAGCACGGTGGCTAGGAAAAACTCCTAGAAAGGCCAGAACCTAGGAAGAAACCTAGAGAGGAACCAGGCTATGAGGGGTGGCCAGTCCTCTTCTGGCTGTGCCGGGTGGAGATTATAACAGAACAGTGGCCAATATTTTCAAATGTTCATAGATGAACAACAGGGTCAAATAATAATAATCACAGTGGTTGTCGAGGGTGCAACAGGTCAGCACCTCAGGAGTAAATGTCAGTTGGCTTTTCATAGCCGATCACATTCAGAGTAACTCTACCGCTCCTGCGTCTCTAGAGAGTTGAAAACAGCAGGTCTGGGACAGGTAGCACGTCCGGTACAGGTCAGGGTTCCCTAGCCGCAGGTAGAACAGTTGAAACTGGAGCAGCAGCACGGCCAGGTGGACTGGGGACAGCAAGGAGTCATCAGTCATGCAGTTGCACACTATTGGCCTGACTTGCCTTGTGTTCTCACACATAAATGATTCACACTGACTGTTGCTTAGCAAACTTAGAAAGAGAAGTTAGCAGGTATTTTTAAGAACCCATTAGCCCATTTACTCGCCTTAGCTGTGCTCATCAGTTCCAAGTAACATTCCTAAATAGGTTAGTTTAGGCCATTGAATGCAATGTGGCAAAAATACTGGTATTATAGTCAGGATTAAAGTGGAGTTTGCATGACATGACCCAGTCACCATCTGCTATGAGTAGGCGCTCAAATGGAGAATATACAGTAGGAGCTGAATATATTATGTATGGATTGTATGTGTTCTGTAGCGAGCACATTTCTAGCCTCTCTCTTCTTTCCTTCCTCTCCATTCTCTTCCTTAATACAGACAGGCACAAGCTGTGATGACATGAAGTCACAAGGGAATCTCTGACTCTGCTCTCTCTTCTCTCCCTCTCTCTCTCTCTCTCTCTCTCTCTCTCTCTCTCTATGTCTCTCTCTTCTCTCTCTGATCGCTCTCTCTCTCTCTATATCTAATACAGACAGGCACAGCTGTGATGAGATGAGTCCACAGGAATCTCTCTCTCCCTCCCTCCCCTCCCTCCCTCATTTCTACCTCTCTCTCTCTCCTCTCATCTCTCTCTTCTCTCTCTCTTCTCTCTCTCTCTCTCTCTCTCTCTCTCTCTCTAATACAGACAGGCACAGCTGTGATGACATGAGTCCACAGGGAATCTCTACCTCTCTCTCTCTCTGTTCTCCCCCCCTCCCTCTCCTCTCTTCTCGTCTCTCTCTCTTCTCTCTTTGCTCTCTCTCTTCCTCTCTCCTCTCTCTCTCTCTCTCTCTCGATCCGTCTCTCTCTCGTCCCTATCTCCGTCTCTCTCTCTTCCTCTCTCTCTCTCAATCTCTCTGCCATCTTCTCTCTCTCTCTCTCTCTCTCTCTCCCCGCTCTTCTTGCTCTATCTAGGATACAGACAGGCACAGCTGTGATGAGATGAGTCCACAGGGAAATTGCTCTGTCTCCTTCCCCCTCCCTCCTCCCTCCCTCGCTCCCTCCCTCCTCGCCTTCCTCCCTCCTCCCTCCCTCCCTCTCTCCTCTCTCTCTCTCCCTCTCTCGCTCTCTCGCTCTCTTCCCCTATCTCCTCCCTCCCCCTCTCTCAGCTGGCTGTGGCAGTAGTGTTGTCAGCCCTGTCCTTCTAATGGATTGGTGGACCCTCACAATATTTTTATTATTTGTTTGAAGTATTTGATGAGGTTGTTGACGTCCAACCGCTGTATTCATTGGAGAGAGAATCTTATGCTAGCAAATAGCCTCATTCCATGAAATATGCATAGCCATCTCGAGACAACTCCGATATAATGTGTTTTTCTTCAAAATTGCAGGAATGTCACGTGTCCTACTTATTATCAGTACACTGGTAACAACTTAAGCATTACTACCATACATTTGTTTTGCTGCCCAAAATCGACAATCTCATTGACCTCCAATACAATACTTCTTGCTTGGTGTGCGAAATAACTAAAAAACACCACTGCTGGAGGGAGACAGATTCTTTCGCCCAGTTGCGCCTCTCTCCTTTCCTCTTCCTCTCTGTGTATTGTCCATTGAAGGCTTTGTTGAAGGCCACCGGGTCGACCATCCATCGGCACTCCCCAGTAGGAGCAGTCCTCCTAGGAGATGAATGGAATTCTACAGTATTTCAAATTAAATGTTTCAAGGACATAAATAACATGTATTGTCAGTATTTGTTTGTTGTTAAGTGGGGACAGTAAACATTAGGAGTTCAAAAAAAGACTTGAAGGAAAAGTTTATATATATATTTTTTTTTTAAATGTTTAGCTCAGATAGTCCCTTGCTGCAGTGTCTGTTTTGGGGTTTGTGGTTTTTTGTTTTCTTGTGTGACTTTTCCCCGTGTGGTGGTGTGTTTTTTTGATCGGGGCTGGGCTTCATGTGTCTGGGCATGCTTTTTCTGTTAGGGTTTTTTGCCTCGTTAATGTGTTTCTTTGTGCTTTCGTGGTGTAGGTGGTTGCTGGTTGTGTCTGCTGTGGCGGTGGCTTGTGTGGCCTTGCGTGTGGAGTTGAATTTTATTTTTTGAGCGTTGGGTGTTTGTCTTTTTTTTGGGTGTCATGTGGGGTGAGTTGTTTGTAGCGCGGTTGTGTGATTGCTGCTGTTTTTCGTGCTGTGGATTCTGTCGCAGTGTTGGTTTCTTGTGTGTAAGGTGGGGTGCTGGAGGGGGGGGGTGGGGGGGCCGTTGTCGTTGCTGCGTTGCTTGGTCATATGTGGCCGTAAGATCGTGGTTGGGGTGGCTAGTCGCTGTTGCCCATTGATCGCTGTGGTCTTGTTTTTTGTTTGCTGCGGAGTTTTCTGGGTTTGCCATGCTTTGTTTTTGTTGCCGGTTTCGTTCCTTGTATTTCTGTGCTTTTGACTCTTTTCGGCGCCCTCTGCGGCGTGCGTGCTTGTCATGCTGCGGGCGCCGGGCGCGCCCGGCCGAGTGTTGGCGGTATTTGTAAGTGGGTCGCAGTGTGTGTCCTGGTGCGCGTCTTGCGTTTTCACGGGTGTTGGTTTCCTTTCGTGGCTGGTTGGCTGTTCTGGCTTCGCGGACTTGTTACGTTGGTGTTTCGTGGTTCTTGATTGGGTGTCTTGTCGGGTGTTGGTGTCTTTGGCTCTTGTGGTCTGTCTGTGTTGTGCGCTTGGGTTTTTGGTGGGTGGGTCTTTGGTGGGGGCGTGTGTGGTGGTGCCTTGGGGTGGGGCAAGAATTCCTTACGTTTGAATGGGTTATATAATTTAACCAGTATACATTAAGGTGTCTGTACGAAATATAGCGAAATGAATAATGCAGTTTACAATGGAGGCTGTTCTTACGCGAGATGCTCAATCGAGCATGTTCTACCCGAGATGGCTTCAAATACTGCTCCGAGATGGCTTCAATACTGCTCCGAGATGGCTTCAATACAGCTCCGAGATGGCCTTCAATACTGCTCCTCGAAGATGGCTTCAATACTGCTCCGAGAATTCGCTCCGATCGCTTTCAATACTACTGCTCTGAGATCGGCTTTCAATACTGCTCCGAGATGGCTTCAATACTGCTTCCGAGATGGCTTCAAACGCTCCGAGATGGCTTCATACTGCTTCCGAGGCTTCGAATACTGCTCCGAGATGGCTTCAATACTGCTCTCCGACGTGTGGCTTCAAAATACAGCTCCGAATATGATGGCTTCAATACTGCTCGCTGAGATGGCTTCAATACTGCTCCGAGATGGCTTCATAATATGCTCCGAGATGGCTTCAATTACAGCTCCGAGATGGCTTCAATCACGGCTCCGAGATGGCTTCAATACTGCTCCGAGATGGCTTCAATACAGCTCCGAGATGGCTTCAAATACTGCTCCGAGATGGCTTCAATACATGCTCTGAGATGGCTTCAATACGCCCGAATGGCTTCAATACGCGCTCCGAATGGCTTCATATACAGCTCCGAGATGGCTTCAATCTGCTCCGAGATGGCTTCAATACTGCTCCGAGATGGCTTCAATACAACTCCGAGATGGCTTCAATACTGGCTCCGAGATGGCTTCAATACTGCTCCGAGATGGCTTCAATACAGCTCCGAGATTGCTTCAATACGCTCCGAGATGGCTTCAATACAGCTCCGAGATGGCTTCAATACTGCCTCCGAGATGGCTTAATAATACGCTCCGAGATGGCTTCAATACAGCTCCGAGTGGCTTTCAATACTGCTCCGAGATGGCTTCAATACTGCCTCGAGGATGGCTTTCAATACTGCTCCGAGATGGCTTTCAATACATGCTTCCGAGATGGCTTCATACTGCTCCGAGCCATGGCTTCAATACTGCATCACAGATGGCTTCAATACTGCTCCGAGAGTGGGCTTCAAGTACGCTCCGAGTTCAATCCTGAGACTTCAATAACTGCTCCGAGATGGCTTTCAATACATGCTCGAGATGGTTCAATACGTGCTCCGAGATGGCTTCAATACAGCTCCGCAGATGGCTTCAATACTGCTCCGAGCTCTGAATGCTTCCATGCTCAAATACAGCTCCGAGTGGGCCTTCAATACAAGCTCCGAGATGGCTCAATACTGCTCCGAGATGGCTTCAATACACGAGAGCTTCAACGGAATGGCTTCAATACTGCTCCGAGGAATGGCTTCAATACCGCTTCCGAGATGGCTCAAATACCGCTCCGAGATGGCTTCAATACTGCTCCGAGATGGCTTCAATACAGCTCCGAGATGGCTTCAATACTGCTCCGAGATGGCTTCAATACAGCTCCGAGTTGGCTTCAATACTGCTCCGAGATGGCTTCAATACTGCTCCGAGATGGCTTCAATACAACTCCGAGATGGCTTCAATACTGTTCCGAGTTGGCTTCAATACTGCTCCGAGATGGCTTCAATACTGCGCCCACTGTCAGCCATCCAGGGTTTATACACATCACTGGTCCTGATTCTGGCTATGGCCATGTGTGCAGCTGTGGTTTAGCAGAGCTGATGTTGTCTCATTCTGACATTACATCAAATCAGCTAATAAAATCTTGGTTATTATGGATTTGACAAGAAATACGTTACTCTAAAAAAGGCTTATTTGTTGTCTCCTTATCAATACATTATGCGGCTACTTACTTTTATAACAAACAATTATCTATGACACATAAGAGAATGCAAGACACAGACAGCTGAGTACTGCCTAAAGCAGGGATCATCAACTAGATTCAGTCGCGGGARGATTTCTTCTTGAGCGGAAGTTCGGGGGTCCGGAACATAATTACAAATCATTTGTAGACTACAAATTGACTGCAAGAAGCCCAAACAGATATAAWGTGTGACTAAAACATAATAATGTCAAACCTAGCTTAAATTTGTATACGATCACGTCATGTCTCTCTATTATGCATGGGCTTACTTGGGAACAGATTTCTTAAATAAAAATCACTTGGATCTGATTTCCTAGTGTTTTTTACAGTCTTTTATGCCCAACATTTTTTTACTTTGAGATTTGTGTGTATTGTTGTGAATTCTTAGATAATACTGTACTGTTGGAGCTAGGAACACAAGCATTTTGCTGCACCCACCTGCTAAATATGTGGAGGTGACCAATGAAATGTGATTTGATTTGATTGGAACAATGAAAATTCTACACAAATGTATTTTTTTACTTAGTTATTTTTTTTTCTTTCTCATAAAACCACCTGGCCTGTGAGCCGCCAGTTGGGGAACCCTGGCCTAAAATGTGACATCATTATTGGTTGGCAAATTCATCCCTGCATTTACACTTTATGACCGGTAGGTGGCAGAAGAGGATACTTTCACCCTCCCTCACACACAAAGGCAGTGCACTTTGTCTCCTCTCTGCAGTTAGGTCTTCTGACCTGCTGTATGCATGGCGACCTTGGCTGATGACCGAGCCCAAGGCTGACTATTGGATAACAATCACACAGCCACAAACAGTGACTGTTATCCAGAGACTCTATGTACCAGTGACTACAATTTGCATACCACCCCAACAGATCCATGGACAACACAATTGCCATTGCATTACACACTACCCTTTCCCACCTGGACAAGAGGAATAGCTAAGTGAGAATGCTGTTCATTGACTACAGCTCAGCTTTCAACACCATAGTGCCCTCCAAGCTTGTCACTAAGCTTAGGGCCTTGGGTTTGAACTGCTCCCTGTGCAACTGGGACCTAGATTTCCTGACAGCCTGACCCCAGGTGATTTATTTAATCAGCTAAGTTGACTGAGAACACATTCTCATTTTTTACAGCAATGACCTGGGGAATAGTTACAGGGGAGAGGAGGCGATGCATGAGCAAATTGTAAACTGGGGATGATTAGGTGGCCATGATGGTATGAGGGCCAGATTGGGAATTTAGCCAGGACACCAGGGTTAACACCCCTACTCTTACAATAAGTACCATGGGATCTTTAGGTGACCATAGAGAGTCAGAACACCTGTTTAAGATCCCATCCAATGGACAGCACCCTACACAGGGCAATGTCTCCAATCACTGCCCTGGGGCATTAGGATATTTTTTTAGACTAGAGGAAAGGGTGCCTCCTACTGGCCCCCCAACACATCTTCCAGCAGCATCTGGTCTCCCATCCAGGGACTGACCAGGATCAACCCTGCTTAACCTCAGAAGCAAGCCAGCAGTGGGATGCAGGGTGGTATACTGCTGGCAATGATGAGGTATGCAACAACACCTCTTCAACACAAGGTTCCCCCAGGGGTGTGTGCATAGCCCCCTCCTATAGTCCCTGTACACCCATGACTGTGTGGCCTAGCACGACTCCAACTCAATCATTAAGTTTGCTGACGACACAACAGTGGTAGGCCTGATTACCAACAATGACGAGACAGCCTACAGGAAGAAGGTTAGAGCCCTGCGGAGTGGTGCCAGGAAAAMAACCACTCCGTCAACATCAACAAAACACAGGATCTGATCGTGGTCTACAGAAGACAGAAGAGGGAGCACGCCTCCATCCTCATCGATGGGGCCGCAGTGGATAGGGTCAAAAGCTTTAAGTTCCTCGGTTTGCACATCACTGAGAAACTGAAATGGTCTCACCACACTGACATGTGGTGAAGAAGGCTCTACAATCTCAGTCTGTTGAAGAAATTCGTCATGGCCCCTAAGACCCTCACAAACTTCTAGAGATGCACCATTTAGAGCATTCGGTCGGGTCACTTCATGGCTTGGTACGGCAACTGCAGCGCCCTGCAGCGCCCTCAACTTTGCTCTCGAGAGGATGGTGCTGTCTGCTCACAGCATCACCGGTGGTACGCTGCCAGCTCTCCAGGAAATATAGTTCATTCAGTGTCAAGGGAATCATTAAGGAACTCAGTCATCCGTGCCACGGACTGTTCATTCGGCTATGGTCCGACAGACGGAGACAGAACAGGTGCATCAAAGCTAAGACTAGAGACAAAAAAAGCCTCTATTAACAGACCATCAGACTGTTGAACAGCTTCTATTACCAGACCATCATACTGTTGAACAGCTTCTATTACCAGACCATCAGACTGTTGAACAGCTTCTATTACCAGACCATCAGACTGTTGAACAGCTTCTATTACCAGACCATCAGACTGTTGAACAGCTTTTATTACCAGACCATCAGACTGTTGAACAGCTTCTATTACCAGACCATCAGACTGTTGAACAGCTTCTATTACCAGACCATCAGACTGTTGAACAGCTTCTATTACCAGACCATCAGACTGTTGAACAGCTTCCATTACGAGGCCAACAGGTTGTTGAACAGCCATCACTAGCCGTCCACCAGGTGATGTACACACACACTCACAAAACACACACACATGAACTATCACACAGACACACACACTCACATACACAATCACCCACTCTCACACACCGACAGCCAATGCTGCTGTCCCATGTCATAGAGACATTACATAACTGGACACTTCCTGTTTCACACTATGTATTTAAATACTGTATTCTCGACGTAGCTCATTCTAATACTTATACTACTGTACAATGCATTTAAGACACACTGTTTATAGTGTTGGATTCTAGCTTGAAATATACTTATTCATGTTACCAGACTAGAACTTATTGATTACTTTACATGTATAAAGAAAGTATATTTTGGGATCAATGGAGGGTGGATAAGAACTAGCTGTAAGGAAAGTTACTGAGTGAGGAAGGGGGAGTGCAGAAAGGTTGCATTGTCAAAACATGGTATTGTTAAATCTTATGGCTCTTAAGGAGGGAGGCAAAGGGCAACAGTCTGGTTTCAGTCACTGATAAGGTAGGGCAGTCGTGGATTAGGGAGGAGTGAGGAATTCATCCTATTCCTATTCCTATAGGAACATTCCTAATTAAACACACATATACTTCCATGCCCACAAAGGTTGTAGCCTCAGGCAGGGCCATGACTACACCAGTGAGAGGAACCAATTAAGTTTCTGACCTTGCAACAGAGATGTATTGGCTGTCTAGATGTGCAAGGAGTTGACTCCGCCTAGTAGGAGGGGGTAAATATATATGCTTCTGTAAACATGTCTTTGTCTTTGCAGCTGTATGACCCAGTGGGTGAATAAACTTGGTTTGAACTTTTTCTAGTTGTCCGTGAGTTTTTACTCTGTTTGTTCAGAACCTAACTGTTGGCGTTGTCGGCAGGATTCACCACGATTTACAGTCAAACTAGAGAGTCCAAATCAGTGAAACAGGAGCCGGCACCAAAAACAAGGTAGGCACAGCTCCTGCACCTGTTAACACTCATTCTGACATCTTGGGGAGATGAGAGTCATAGTCTGAACCAATTATAGGATACGGACCTAGAAAGCCTGAGCTTTTTCAGTAGTCCCATTTTATTAAAATCAGTCGTAGATTTATGGTATAGAGTAAGTCCCAGAAGGTAAGCCTGAGCAGGCTGTTCCCTGCGGAGGGTAAGTCCTAGGGTGTAAATCCCGAGTGGGTTGGTTACTGCAATTGGCAAAAAGTATAGGGTAAGTCCCAGAATGTAAGTACGAGCAGGCTTGTACCTGCAGAGTATAAGTCCGAGGGGGTAAATGTCGAGTGGGGTTGGTTCTCTGCTAGACCTGTAAAGGCAGTAGAGTGTGTACAGTATGTGTGTGTGTATGGATCAATTGTCATGCGTGTGTACTAGTACGGTAGTTTGAAGAGAAGTAGTCAATGGAGAAGGACAAAGGAGGGAATGTGGATGCTGATAGAAGGTTGTCTATAAATTCTGGAGGAGAGCCGCATCCAATGCCACTTAATATAATGTTTACATACCCTACATTACTCATCTCATATGTATATGTATATACTGTACTCTATATCATCTACTGCCTCTTGCCATCTTTATGTAATACATGTATCACTAGCCACTTTAAACTATGCCACTTTTATGTTTACATACCCTACATTACTCATCTCATATGTATATACTGTACTCGATACCATCTACTGCATCTTGCCTATGCCGTTCTGTACCATCACTCATTCATATATCTTTATGTACATATTCTTTATCCCTTTACACTTGTGTGTATAAGGTAGTTGTTGTGGAATTGTTTGTCATGTTTTGTCTTTGATCATCATGTCTTGTCCCTGTGCTTCCCTCTGCTGGTCTTATTAGGTTCTTTCCCTCTTTCTATCCCTCTCTCACCCCCCCCCTCTCTTCCTCTCTCGCTCTCTCTCTCTATCGTTCCGTTCCTGCTCCCAGCTGTTTCTCTTTCTCCTAACTACCTCATTTACTCTTTCACACCTGTCCCCTATTTTGCCCTCTGATTAGAGTCCCATTTTCCTCGTTCGCTTCTGTCCTTGTCGGATTCTTGTTTGATGTTTGCTGTTCTGTGTCCTTGTTCCGCCCTGTCGTGTTTTTGCCTTCTTCAGATGCTGCGTGTGAGCAGGTGTCTATGTCAGCTACGGGCCTGTGCCTTCCTGAAGCGACCTGCAGTCTGTGGTCGCGTCTCCAGTCGTTCCTCTCTACTGACGAGAGGATTTCAGTTTCCTTGTTTGGATTTACCTTTGATAATATCCAGGAGAATCATTGTTTGTTTAAGACTGGAATAAAGACTCTGTTTCTATTACGTCGCTTTTGGGTCCTCATTCATCAGCATAACAGAAGAATCCGACCAAGAATGGACCCAGCGCTACGGATTCTCGCAACACTGCCGTCGAGATCCAGGGAGCAATGCTCGGCAGACACGAGCAGGAATTGTCTGCTGCTCGTCATGCCGTGTGAGACCCTGTCCGCTCAGGTCTCCGATCTCTCAGGACAGTTTCAGAGTCTTCGTCTCGTGCCACCAGCTACTTCCTGGTCTTCCGAGTCTCCGGAACCTAGGGTTAATAACCCACCATGTTACTCTGGCAGCCCACTGAGTGTCGCTCCTTTCTCACCCAGTGTGATATTGTGTTCTCTCTCCAGCCCAACACATACTCAAGAGAGAGAGCTCGGATCGCTTACGTCATATCACTCCTTACTGGTCGGGCTCGGGAGTGGGGCACAGCTATCTGGGAGGCAAGGCTGAGTGTTCTAACGTTTATCAGAACTTTAAAGAGGAGATGATACGGGTTTTTGATCGTTCAGTTTTTGGGAGGGAGGCTTCCAGGGCCCTGGTCCCTATGTCAAGGTGATCGATCCATAACGGATTACTCTATAGAGTTTCGCACTCTTGCTGCATCCAGTGACTGGAACGAGCCGGCGTTGCTCGCTCGTTTTCTGGAGGGACTCCACGCTGAGGTTAAGGATGAGATTCTCTCCCGGGAGGTTCCTTCCAGCGTGGACTCTTTGATTGCACTCGCCATCCGCATAGAACGACGGGTAGATCTTCGTCACCGAGCTCGTGGAAGAGAGCCTCGCGTTAACGGTGTTTCCCCTCTCCGCATCTCAACCATCTCCTCCCACCGGCTCAGAGACTGAGCCCATGCAGCTGGGAGGTATTCGCATCTCGACTAAGGAGAGGGAACGGAGAATCACCAACCGCCTTTGCCTCTATTGCGGTTCTGCTGGACATTTTGTCATGTCATGTCCAGTAAAAGCCAGAGCTCATCAGTAAGCGGAGGGCTACTGGTGAGCGCTACTACTCAGGTCTCTCCATCAAGATCCTGTACTACCTTGTCGGTCCATCTACGCTGGACCGGTTCGGCTGCTTCCTGCAGTGCCTTGATAGACTCTGGGGCTGAGGGTTGTTTTATGGACGAAGCATGGGCTCGGAAACATGACATTCCTCTCAGACAGTTAGGGAAGCCCACGCCCATGTTCGCCTTAGATGGTAGTCTTCTCCCCAGTATCAGATGTGAGACACTACCTTTAACCCTCACAGTATCTGGTAACCACAGTGAGACCATTTCCTTTTTGATTTTTCGTTCACCTTTTCACCTGTTGTTTTGGGTCATCCCTGGCTAGTATGTCATAATCCTTCTATTAATTGGTCTAGTAATTCTATCCTATCCTGGAACGTTTCTTGTCATGTGAAGTGTTTAATGTCTGCTATCCCTCCTGTTTCTTCTGTCCCCTCTACTCAGGAGGAACCTGGTGATTTGACAGGAGTGCCGGGAGGAATATCATGATCTGCGCACGGTCTTCAGTCGGTCCAGAGCCAACTCTCTTCCTCCTCACCGGTCGTATGATTGTTGTATTGATCTCCTCCGGGGACCACTCCCCTCGGGGAGACTATACTCTCTGTCGGCTCCCGAACGTAAGGCTCTCGAGGATTATCTGTCTGTTTCTCTCGACGCCGGTACCGTGGTGCCTTCTTCCTCTCCCGCCGGAGCGGGGTTTTTCTTTGTTAAGAAGAAGGACGGTACTCTGCGCCCCTGCGTGGATTATCGAGGGCTGAATGACATAACGGTTAAGAATCGTTATCCGCTTCCCCTTATGTCGTCAGCCTTCGAGATTCTGCAGGGAGCCAGGTTCTTTACTAAGTTGGACCTTCGTAACGCTTACCATCTCGTGCGCATCAGAGAGGGGGACGAGTGGAAAACGGCGTTTAACACTCCGTTAGGGCATTTTGAATACCGGGTTCTGCCGTTCGGTCTCGCTAATGCTCCAGCTGTCTTTCAGGCATTAGTTAATGATGTACTGAGAGACATGCTGAACATCTTTGTTTTCGTTTACCTTGACGATATCCTGATTTTTTCACCGTCACTCGAGATTCATGTTCAGCACGTTCGACGTGTACTCCAGCGCCTTTTAGAGAATTGTCTCTACGTGAAGGCTGAGAAGTGCGCCTTTCATGTCTCCTCTGTCACATTTCTCGGCTCTGTTATTCTCGCTGAAGGCATTCAGATGGATCCGCTAAGGTCCAGGCTGTCAGGATTGGCCCGTTCCTAAGTCACGTGTCGAGTTGCAGCGCTTTCTCGGTTTCGCTAATTTCTATCGGCGTTTCATTCGTAATTTCGGTCAAGTGGCTGCCCCTCTCACAGCTCTGACTTCTGTCAAGACTTGCTTTAAGTGGTCCGGTTCCGCCCAGGAGCTTTTGATCTCCTCAAGAAGCGTTTTACATCCGCCCCTATCCTTGTTACTCCTGACGTCACTAAACAATTCATTGTCGAGGTTGACGCTTCAGAGGTGGCGTGGGAGCCATTCTGTCCAGCGCTTCCATTCTGACGATAAGGTCCATCCTTGCGCTTACTTTTTCTCATCGCCTGTCGCCATCGGAACGCAACTATGATGTGGGTAACCGCGAACTGCTCGCCATCCGCTTAGCCATAGGCGAATGGCGACAGTGGTTGGAGGGGGCGACCGTCCCTTTTGTCGTTTGGACTGACCATAAGAACCTTGAGTACATCCGTTCTGCCAAACGACTTAATGCACGTCAAGCTCGTTGGGCGTTGTTTTTCGCTCGTTTCGAGTTCGTGATTTCCTATCGCCCGGGAAATAAGAACACCAAGCCTGATGCCTTATCCCGTCTCTTTAGTTCTTCTGTGGCTTCTACCGACCCCGAGGGGATTCTCCCTGAAGGGCGTGTTGTCGGGTTGACTGTCTGGGGAATTGAGAGACAGGTAAAGCAAGCACTCACTCACACTGCGTCGCCGCGCGCTTGTCCTAGTAACCTTCTGTTCGTTCCTGTCTCTACTCGTCTGGCTGTTCTTCAGTGGGCTCACTCTGCCAAGTTAGCTGGCCACCCCGGCGTTCGGGTACGCTTGCTTCTATTCGCCAGCGTTTTGGTGGCCTACTCAGGAGCGTGACACGCGCCGTTTCGTGGCTGCTTGTTCGGACTGCGCGCAGACTAAGTCAGGTAACTCTCCTCCTGCCGGTCGTCTCAGACCGCTTCCCATTCCTTCTCGACCATGGTCTCACATCGCCTTAGACTTTATTACCGGTCTGCCTTCGTCTGCGGGAAGACTGTGATTCTTACGGTTATCGATAGGTTCTCTAGGCGGCACATTTCATTCCCCTCGCTAAGCTTCCTTCCGCTAAGGAGACGGCACAAATCATCATTGAGAATGTGTTAGAATTCATGGCTCCCGTTAGACGCCGTTTCAGACAGAGGCCCGCAATTCACGTCACAGTTTTGGAGGGAGTTCTGTCGTTTGATGGTGCTTCCGTCAGTCTCTCTTCCGGGTTTCATCCCCAGTCTAACGGTCAAGCAGAAAGGCCAATCAGTCGATTGGTCGCATATTACGCAGCCTCTCGTTTCAAACCCTGCGTCTTGGGCAGAACAGCTCCCCTGGGCTGAGTACGCTCACAACTCGCTTCCTTCGTCTGCTACCGGGCTATCTCCGTTTCAGAGTAGTCTTGGGTACCAGCCTCCTCTGTTCTCGTCCCAGCTCGCCGAGTCCAGCGTTCCCTCCGCTCAGGCTTTTGTCCAACGTTGTGAGCGCACCTGGAGGAGGGTCAGGTCTGCACTTTGCCGTTACAGGGCGCAGACTGTGAGAGCCGCCAATAAACGTAGGATTAAGAGTCCTAGGTATTGTCGCGGTCAGAGAGTGTGGCTTTCCACTCGTAACCTTCCCCTTACGACAGCTTCTCGCAAGTTGACTCCGCGGTTCATTGGTCCGTTCCGTGTCTCTCAGGTCATCAATCCTGTCGCTGTGCGACTGCTTCTTCCGCGACATCTTCGTCGCGTCCACCCTGTCTTCCATGTCTCCTGTGTCAAGCCTTTTCTTCGCGCCCCCGTTCGTCTTCCCCTCCCCCCCCGTCCTTGTCGAGGGCGCACCTATTTACAAGGTACGGAAGATCATGGACATGCGTTCTCGGGGACGTGGTCACCAGTACTTAGTGGATTGGGAGGGTTACGGTCCTGAGGAGAGGGTTGGGTTCCATCTCGGGACGTGCTGGACCGTTCGTTGATTGATGATTTCCTTCGTTGCCGCCAGGGTTCCTCCTCGAGTGCGCCAGGAGGCGCTCGGTGAGTGGGGGGGTACTGTCATGTTTTGTCTTTGATCATCATGTCTTGCCCTGTGCTTCCCTCTGCTGGTCTTATTAGGTTCTTTCCCTCTTTCTATCCTCTCTCTCCCCCCCCTCTCTTCCTCTCTCGCTCTCTCTCTCTATCGTTCCGTTCCTGCTCCCAGCTGTTTCTCTTTCTCCTAACTACCTCATTTACTCTTTCACACCTGTCCCCTATTTTGCCCTCTGATTAGAGTCCCTATTTCTCCCTCTGTTTTCCGCTTCTGTCCTTGTCGGATTCTTGTTTGATGTTTGCTGTTCTGTGTCCTTTGTCCGCCCTGTCGTGTTTTGCTCTTCTTCAGATGCTGCGTGTGAGCAGGTGTCTATGTCAGCTACGGCCTGTGCCTTCCTGAAGCGACCTGCAGTCTGTGGTCGCGTCTCCAGTCGTTCCTCTCTTATCTTGACGAGAGGATTTCAGTTTCCTGTTTTGGATTTACCTTTGATAATATCCAGGAGAATCATTGTTTGTTTAAGACTGGAATAAAGACTCTGTTTCTATTACGTCGCTTTTGGGTCCTCATTCATCAGCATAACATTGTTAGGTTAGATTATCCGTTGGTTATTACTGCATTGTCGGAACTAGAAGCACAAGCATTTCGCTACACTCGCATTAACATCTGCTAACCATTTGTATGTGACAAATAACATTTGATTTGATTTGATGGTTAGAAAAGATATTTGAGCATTGTTTGAACATGATTTGTGTGTATTAGCAGTAGCAATAAGGAGAGAGGTTGATTTATGTCCTGTAGGGGCGTGGAACCTTGACAGATTATGTGGATTATGTGTGTTGTCAACAACAGTATTATCTGAAGCGTGACACTGGTATAAGACATTAGGTCTCCCGTATCCTTCAGTAGTAAATTGGCAGACGCTTCAGTATTGGTTCTAATACAAGGTATCAGGTGCCGTGACCAAATTATTTGCTACCTATAACATAACTACTCTCCGGGAAGTGTGTCTCACTACCTAAAAAATAGTTCAAATTGGCGTATTTTAGAGCTGTGGGTGAGGAAATCTAAACACCCAGGACACTGTCGGAATAATAACTATTGAAATGGAGACAGGTGGCCCTGATTCTCTCTTTAAAGGGGGGCTAAAGGAAGAAAAGTTTAACAAAGCCATAGAAAGAGGCGTATGAGCATTCTACCAATTTTGCTTTATTGGGAACATTTTTGCAAACTGGATAACATTGGGCAGCACTTCCCTGCTGATGGAAAATTCCAATCTAATAAAGAATTCAGAGATGCTATTGTGAATTGGCACAATGACATAAAKGAAAAATCAAAAGCTCAATACACCAGCGTTTTGATGTCAGRGTTCTATCAACAAAAAAGAAGAACCGATAAAACCAAGATTAGTAGATGTACTCAGCATCAAAAAGACTGGGTACGTGAYTACATTGAAATAATTTGTACGTCTGTTTTGTTGGCAGGTTTAAAACCTGTTATAAAATGGCTATTGTGGGAGTAGTAGACCAACATTCTCACTGGGATGAAATAGTGCAGGAGGCTTTGAGGGTGGAATCTAATTTTTGTCACTAACAGTGGTTTCAATGGCCAAGGTAAGACAAGGAATCAGAGAGGAAAGGGCAGCGAACTTGTGCTAAGGCACAGGGGGATACCTCCCTGTTTTAGGTGTGGGACCCTCGGTCATTGAAAGAATGAGTGTAGGGTAGTACTTGAGCCTACTGCACCCGCTCCCTCTGGAGGGAATGATGCGATGCAGGCGCTTGCCGCATTAACAAAAGAACAGCAGCAGACCCTCTTGAGAACAGCGGGGCAGGGGAGCTTGACGTAGGGGTGGCTGTGCAGTCGATTGTGGTTCGGCGAGAGGATGGTTTCTATGTGGAAGAAGATGTAGGAGGCCACGTCTGACACAACTTCTTAGTAGATACCGGTGGTTAAATATCACTGATTTCTTACAATGAGAAATAGGCAATATTTGCGGCAGCAAAAAGTATTACATTTAGCGGGGCAACAGGGGCAGAATCGAAAGCGATACAAAGACTACCCATGTCTCTGACRATTGGGCCAGTAACAATACCCGGATCATTTTACATGGCGATGGGTGTGGAACCAATTTTGGGGTTGGATAATCTATGTGAAATTCCAGGGGAATGGATTCTAGAAGGTAACAAGTTAAAAATGGGCACGGCCAAACACTCCTTGCAAGCTCACTAAATCTTGGGGGTTTTTAATCTCGTGAGACACTTTATTCTGTCTTTTTCTGAAATTYCTTTATAGAATTGACGAAAGGGAGGAGGGGTCCTCATGAGAAATTAGAGTGGAGATAATATTGTGAGGAATTGTTTGTAGAGTTAAAGAAACAATTGTAATTGTAGAGTTTAAAAAAGCAGTTGTGTCAAGCACCAGCATTGGGGTTACCAAACCTAAAATGACCTTTATAAATGTTGTTCATGAGTAAGAAGGGCATTGTAGTGCGGTGGTTATGCAAAATCATGGGGGGAAAAGAGACCAGTCATGTACTGGAGTAAATCCTTAGACTCTGTGGCGATAGGAATGACGCCGTGTCTGGGGGTGGTACAGGCTAAATAAATGGCTTTGCATAACACTGCTTCCACTACAATGGGCCCAAAAAGTTGATCTGTCCTGATTCAGTGCATATTCATCTTAAAATAGTAGACATTAAGGAATTGTGAAGCAAATAGGGAATGTCCAATGGAGATTGGTAATAGAATATGCAGTAGACATCGGGATGGATTAAAACACAAATGATTAATGAGTGGAGGGAGGACAGTGGACTCCCGGTGAACAGAATTTATCATGTTTTGTTTTGTCTGTAATTAAAACTTTTGTGTTGCTGATTAAGATTTAGCATAGTGAAAACTAACAAAATGTACATTTTCTCTTCCAGGAGAGGACGGGGTTTCCCTACAGTGGTTGCTCCACTGCAATTATGCTGCGAGACTTAGAGGTCATTTGTGGTTTAGTACGGTACCCTGCGTCACCACTTCATTGCTCCAGACCAGCGCAAGGGGGAGTTAGAGCACTGATTATCCTTTTGTGTCCCAAYGCGCTACTGTGTCTCTGTAGTATTGTAACCTACTCTTGACCGGTCACATTGATGAGGTCTGAGACACTGCATCACAGCGCGAGCTGTATTGCTACAGATGCTGGTTCAATATTCATGCCAGGCCTCAACTGGGAAACCCATGAGATGACTGTAGGTTTTTGGATTCTCTCCCTCTAAAAACAGAAATAAATAATTCTAAATAACAAACTGGCTTAATTTACAAATTAGTAACAATGTCTCACCCCATGTTCAAGAATGGTCTTTTTCTCGCTCATTTTACTTAATATGAAAACAAAATAATCTCAAAAATATTGTTACTTTTTAAACAAAGCGAGTATTATTATAATTAATTTAGAATTATATAAAAGCCCCTTGGATATTCACACAGATATATTATTAACCCTGTTATTAGCAGGACAATATATAATGATCATATTGGCCAAGGCTCCGGAGTGGCGCACAATGGGATTGCCTTGCAGTTCTCCAGCTGTATCCACTGAAATAGAGGTGGGTGAGTGAGGTTCAAGGCAGGAGGGCAGCGGGCACGGGATGGGCCTAGCCTATGGGAAAGGGAGGAGGAGGAAGGGGGGGGGGGGGGGGGGGACCCCCACCCAGCCCCACTGGGTAGCACAGAGCAACACTTTAAGGGGCGTTGCACTAATAATGGTGCTTACTAAGGAAACGTTCCCGCAGTTCTTAGTGCCAGTCTGCACATTCAAACTAAAACAATGTAACTAATAATGGTGCTTACTAAGGAAACGTTCCCGCAGTTCTTAGTGCCAGTCTGCACATTCAAACTAAAACAATGTAACTAATAATGGCGCAAAAAATGCCCTTTAGATATGAATATCGGAGGGCAGATATTATTAAATATTAAAGCATTAGACCTCTCACTAAAGGCGTCACTTAAAAGTTACACTTAAATCCGAATTGGATTGAATGAAAAATTACATGAAAAGCACACATTTGTAAATCCTAAACTCTAAAAGTAATTGGAAAGGTAGATACAAATGATTTGTGACATTGTGGTTACAATAAAGAATGTAAACAAGATGCTGTGTTTTTATGTACAGTAGTGATGGACAGCTGGGAGCATTTTGAAAACAGTTGTTTTTAACACTTGTAGCCCGATTAACAGGACAATAGACTCTTCATCGCCCTGCTACCATAGGTGTGAAAGTCACACCTTTCCAGTACTCCTCACCTGCCCCAAACTCCACCCTTAACGCAATTAAACAAAAACAAGCTGTTTATCTAAAAAGAAAAATGACATTGCGACAAAGACAACAGACGAAATGGACATTGTTTTCATCAAGCCAGCTTCTTTCTATGGTGCTACCCGATCCAGGGTTAGGACCATAACCACGAGAGGACATGAAAATGAGCCGGAGCTGAGAAGCTCACCAAAACTAAAGATATTTTGGTTTCAGTGCATTTTCTAAAATATAAATGTATATAGCCTATCAATGTGTAGCCTACCGTGTAATAAAATAGATAATTAAGTAAAGGTTAAATAAAAATAAAAATAATTGTGTACTAAAAACATGAATGTGTTTTTGCAGAGCATACAGTACAACCATGCCGACAACTGTCTGTGGAGATCAGTGTACAAAGGTTTGGACAACGGGCCGCACAGAAAAAATGCATGGTTGCCAAGAAAGCTGTTAGTTTTGCTAGATTCTTAAAATGTGTACGCAGCATTTGTGTGTTGGAGTCACTTTCAATTCTTAATTGATCTACCGTTTCTATCATAGGCCACTCTAATCCAAGATGGCATAGCAGTCGGACGTGTGTTTTGTCTTGTCCCATCTTGTCCCGTGTAAATAATAGTTTTCCTCATTTTTTCCCCCGTTTTTCCCATTTTTTCCGCCATATTTTAATCTCACTTTCCAGCTACGGACTGAATATACTCTCCTGCAACCTGCCTCACACAATGTGGTATGGATCTGCTATTTTTATGCTTTAGAACCGGAACCCCTATGAGAAGCTAGCCAGCTAACTAGCTAGTAGTCAGTTAGCCACTGCTAGCAGTCTTCATCATTAACTCGGACACTAGCCAGCCTCAGCTCGGTCAATACCTGCCAGTCTGCACAGCGCGATATCAACCCAGAGCATATCGGACTGCTTTTTCTCTACCACATCTCTGGTTTCCTACCGCAAGCTCTGAACCTTTACACCGGATCATCACAGCTAGCTAGCTGCAATCCGAGTGGCTACTTATGGCTAACGTCTCTGTCCCAAAGCAAGCACCAGTTAGCCTTGAGCTAGCCTCGAGCTAGGCCCACGTAATCGTCAGAGGTGGTTTCAACAGGCTTTTCTGTTGCGACGTCACCGAAGATCCATCTGCTGGCAATAGCCCGCTAGCTTTCTGAATTGCCGTGTCTCCAGCTCGCCTAGCATAGTAGCGACTCCCGAACGGCCCCCTGACTCACCAATTGCTGCTCATTGGACCCTATGATCACTTGGCTACTCATGTCTCTCCCTAATGTCAATATGCCTTGTCTACTGCTGTTTAGGTCATTTATATTTGTTTTATTTCACTATAGGGCCCCCAGCCCCGCCCTAAATGCCTTAGGTAGCTCTTTTGTCACACCCTCCACACATGTGGAGACCTCACCTAGCTTAACTGGTGCCTCCAGAGACGCAATCACTCTCATCGTCACTCAATGCCTAGGTTTACCCCCACTGTACTCACATCCTTGTCTGTACATTATGCCCTGAATCTATTCTACCACGCCCAGAAATCTGCTCCTTTTATTCTCTGTCCCCAACGCACTAGACGACCAGTTCTTATTGCCTTATAGCTGTATCCTTATCCTACTCCTCCTCGGTTCCTCTGGTGATGTAGAGGTTAACACAGGCCCTGTAGCCCCCAGCACCACTCCTATTCCCAAGGTGCTCTCATTTGTTGACTTCTGTAACCGTAAACGCCTTGGTTTCACGCATGTTATCATCAGAAGCCTCCTCCCTAAGTTTGTTTTATTCACTGCTTTAGCACACTCCGCCAACCCTGATGTCATAGCCATGTCTGAATCCTGGCTTAGGAAGGCCACCAAAAATTCTGAAATTTCCATCCCCAACTACAACATTTTCTGACAAGATAGAACTGCCAAAGGGGGCAGAGTTGCAATGTACTGCAGAGATGGCCTGCAGAGTTCTGTCATACTATCCAGCTCTGTGCCCAATCAATTCGAGCTTCTACTTTTAAAAATTCACCTTTCCAGAAATAAGTCTCTCACCGTTGCCACTTGTTATAGACCCCCTTCAGCTCCCAGCTGTGCACTGGACACCAAATGTGAATAGATTGCCCCCCATCTATCTTCAGAGTTCGTACTGTTAGGTGACCTAAACTGGGATATGCTTAACACCCCGGCCGTCCTACAATCTAAGCTAGATGCCCTCAATCTCACACAAATTATCAAGGAACCTACCAGGTACATTATCTGAGGGCAGAGATACGAGCGACAGCTGATGCATTGGTTCAGAGCCAGATATCACTGCCGGAGGGTTAGGTGGAGAATGACGCGTTGAAGAGGGCGAGGAACAAGATGGAGTCACAATCCATGCCAGGCACACCTGTGAGCTCTGGAACTCCACCTCCGACAGGCAGAGTCAACATACCTGGGATGGATCTCGAGGCAAATGTGGCTTACCAGTGAACCTCCGGTTGTTCATCATTAATACTGTGTCTCAGAAGTTTCTGTCCATGACTGATGCAACCCAAAAAAGTATTAAAGACAAAGTTAATGAGTACTTGAGGTCCCTGAGAAAGCATGGACATGGCCTGCTCTCCCTTAGGTAAGGAATTAGGTACTTTATCATGTTTACTACAGTATGTACTGTAGGCTATGTTTACTTGTCAGACTGCACAGCAGCCTAATAAACATATACTGTACAGTACTGTATTTCTTCATCAGCATCTTTATGCTCCGTTAATACAATAATGATACAAATACTCTTTCAAAATGCAGATGTTTATTTAGTTATGGATCCATAATGAATTACTATGAGAATAAATATCACTGAATTACAGAAATATTGGAACAAAGTTGTCTAATGAAGGTAAAAAAATAGTTGCTACTGGAAAATACCTTTTCAAACACACACGGTCACGTTGTACAGGGCCATTATGGCTATTAGCAGGTAGCTGGACAATAGACTTGCCTGAAGGAGGGTAGGGGAACAATTCTATCGTCAAATGTATTTCTTAGTTAGGTTGGCTGTATCACAACCGGCCGTGATTGGTTCCAATTTCAGTTTAATCCACCAGAATATACAAAACAAATAATACGACAAAAAGTATTATTATTATTATTACTATGTATCACATCCGACCGTGATTGGGAGTCCCATAGGGCGGCGCACAATTGGCCCAGCGTTTCTCTCCCTCTAAAAACAGAAATAAATGTTTTGCCCTTTACAAATATTATTTTGGCCTTTATTCAGATTAAACGAAATAACCTCCAAAATATTGTTATATATTATCAAGTTGATAGCACAGTCATATAGCCCGGCACCTACATAAAGCCAAGTGATTCACTCATTCATAGCTTTGGATCAAAATAAAAAAGTACCAACATTATTTCTGATCGTCTTTAATAAATAAATAATTTGGTTATCCTGACCTGGACACCATGTACAGTATTATAATAGCCCATTATGGACTATTAGCAGGACAATATACCTTTACCAACTCCTCTCTGTATTTTGATACTTTGATACTACGCCTCCGAGTGGCTCAGTGCAAAATGCATTGCTACAGATGCAGGTTTGATACCCGTGCCGACCGCCACCGGCTTTTGGTTTTAATTTAGAATCCTCCAAACCTCTATATGTAATTATTGGCGGATAGTCACATCATATTTTTCGATATATATTCACTTAAGTATGAATGGGTCGCTTATTCTCAAATAGCTCTTTGTGTATGAGTCCGGATAATTAACAATAGACTGAGGAAAGGTGCAAGAATGTATACTCCCTACTGCTAAGAAGAACGGTATGGAGTATCTGAAAGATTCAGTCCTAGATCTATTGGTGAACCACAAGGGCAATGGGAGATCAGGAGCAGGAGAAAGATTCAGTCCTAGATCTATTGGTGAACCACAAGGGCAATGGGAGATCAGGAGCAGGAGAAAGATTCAATGACGGGGGACGAAGAGAGGATGATATGGCGTGGGAACATCTTTTGTAACCTGCAGACCGACGGGAGAAGTCTGGGTGATGAGGCGGTGTCTTAGAGCCTTCATTGTTGTGGACCCCAGCAGAACAGAATCCCTAAGGTATAGAGTCAGGCTAATACTAATATTTGTCATATTTTGTGTTTTCATTTTCTTTTAATTTTTTAAATATCAACTGAGAATATTGTTTTCTTTTCTGTTCATTCATCAGTAATTTCAAAGTTTATATGTTGAACAGTTTGGAGTTACTATTCAAAAAGAAGGGACTGTTGGATTCTAGATTGAAATATACTTATTCACACTACCAGACTAGAATTTATTGATTACTTAACATGTAATATACTTAATATGTAAAATAATGTATATGTTGGGTTCAATGGAGGGTGGATAAYAACTAGGTGTATGGAAAGTTATTGCGTGAGGAAGGGCGAGTGCAGAAAGTTTACATTGTCAAAACATGGTATTGTTAAATCTTATGGCTCCTAAGGAGGCATGCAAAGGGCAACAGTCTGGTTTCAGTCACTGATAAGGTAGGACAGTCGTGGATTAGGGAAGAGTGATGAATTCAGCCCGAGGTCAGGTCAGATGACATGAGAAGGAACAGTCCTATTAAACACACATATACTTCCATGCCAACGAAGGTTGTAGCCTCAGGCAGGGCCATGAATACACCAGTGAGAGGAACCAATTAAGTTCCTGACCTTGCAACAGAGATGTATTGGCTGTCTAGATGTGCAAGGAGTTGACCCGCCTAGTAGGAGGGTATAAATATACATTTATCTGCTTGTATAAACATGTCTTTGTCTTTGCAGCTGTATGACCCAGTGGGTGAATAAACTTGGTTTGAACTTTTTCTAGTTGTCTGTGAGTTTTTACTCTGTTTGTTCAGAACCTAACAATAGACACCGCATATTCATTTCTATACTTGATTCTTGACATACTGTAACTTCCTCTAATATACAGTGACTTGAAAAAGTATTCAGACCCGTTGATTTCTTCAGATTTTATTGTGTTAGAAAGTGGGATTAAAATGTATATATATACATTTCTCCTCAATTTCGTGGTATCCAATTGATAGTTACAGTCCCATACAGTCCCATAGTTGATGTCCCATTGCTGCAACTCCCGTACGAACTCGGGAGAGGTGAAGGTCGAGAGCCGTGCATCCTCCGAAACACAACCCAGCCAAGCCGCACTGCTTCAAATAAATCAAATCAAATCAAATCAACATGTATTTGTCACATACACATAGTTAGCAGATGTTTATGTGAGTGTAGCGAAATGCTTGTGCTTCTAGTTCCAACAATGAAGTAATATCCAATGAGTAATCTAACCTAACAACAATTACCTTAAACACACAAGTGTAAAGGAATGAATAAGAATATGTACAGAAAAATATATGGATGAGCGATGGCCGAACGGCATAGGCAAGACGCAGTAGATATTATAGAGTACAGTATATACATATGAGATGAGTAATGTAGGGGATGTAAACATTATATTAAGTGGCATTGTTTAAAGTGGCTAGTGATAAATTTATTACATCCAATTTTTTATTATTAAAGTGGCAGGAGATTTGAGTCAGTATGTTGGCAGCAGCCACTCAATGTTAGTGATGGCTGTTTAACAGTCTGATGGCCTTGAGATAGAAGCTGTTTTTCAGTCTCTCGGTCCCAGCTTTGATGCACCTGTACTGACCTCACCTTCTGGATGATAGCGGGGTGAACAGGCAGTGGCTCGGGTGGTTGTTGTCCTTGATGATCTTTATGGCCTTCCTGTGACATCGGGTGGTGTAGGTGTCCTGGAGGGCAGGTAATTTGCCCCCGGTGATGCGTTGTGCAGACCTCACTACCCTCTGGAGAGCCTTACGGTTGTGGGCGGAGCAGTTGCCGTACCAGGCGGTGATACAGCCCGACAGGATGCTCTCGATTGTGCATCTGTAAAAGTTTGTGAGTGTTTTTGGTGACAACCCGAATGTCTTCAGGTTGAAGAGGCACTGCTGTTCCTTCTTCACCACGCTGTCTGTGTGGGTGGACCATTTCAGTTTGTCCTTGATGTGTACTCCGAGGAACTTAAACTTTCTACCTCCTCCACTACTGTCCCGTCGATGTGGATAGGGGGCTGCTCCCTCTGCTGTTTCATGGAGTCCACGATCATCTCCTTTGTTTTGTTGACATTGAGTGTGAGGTTATTTTCCTGACACCACACTCCGAGGGCCCTCACCTCCTCCCTGTAGGCCGTCTCGTCGTTGTTGGTAATCAAGCCTACCACTGTAGTGTCGTCTGCAAACTTGATGATTGAGTTGGAGGCGTGCATGGCCACGCAGTCATTGGTGAACAGGGAGTACAGGAGAGGGCTGGGAACGCACCCTTGTGGGGCCCCAGTGTTGAGGAACAGCGGGGTGGAMATGTTTTTTCCRACCCTCACCACCTGGGGGCGGCCCGTCAGGAAGTCCAGGACRCAGTTGCACAGGGCGGGGTTGAGACCCAGGGTCTCGAGCTRYATGYRGAGTTTGGAGGGTACTATGGTGTTAAATGCTGAGCTGTAGTCGATGAACAGCATTCTTACATAGGTATTCCTCTTGTCCAGATGGGTTAGGGCAGTGTGCAGTGTGATTGCGATTGCGTCGTCTGTGGACCTATTGGGMCGGTAAGCAAATTGGAGTGGGTCTAGGGTGTCKGGTAGGGTGGAGGTGATATGYTCCTTGACTAGTCTCTCAAAGCACTTCATGATGACGGAAYTGAGTGCTACGGGGRGYTAGTKYTTTAGCTCAGTTACCTTAGCTTTCTTGGGAACAGGAACAATGGTGGCCCTCTTGAAGCATGTGGGAACAGCAGACTGGGATAAGGGTTGATTGAATATGTCCGTAAACACACCAGCCAGCTGGTCTGCGCATGCTCTGGGGACGCGGCTAGGGATGCCGTCTGGGCTGGCAGCCTTGCGAGGGTTAACACGTTTAAATGTTTTACTCATGTTGGCTGCAGTGAAGGAGAGCCCGCAGGTTTTGGTAGCGGGCCGTGTCGGTGGCACTGTATCGTCCTCAAAGCGAGCAAAGAAGTTGTTTAGTTTGTTTGGGAGCAAGGCATCGTGGTCCGTGATGGGGCTGGTTTTCTTTTTGTAGTCCGTGATTGACTGTAGACCCTGCCACATACCTCTCGTATCTGAGCAGTTGAATTGCGACTCTACTTTGTCTATATACTGACGATTAGCTTGTTTGATTGCCTTGCGGATTGAATAGCTACACTGTTTGTATTCGGTCATGTTTCCGGTCGCCTTGCCCTGATTAAAAGCAGTGGATCGCGCTTTCGGTTTTGCGCAAATGCTGCCATCAATCCACGGTTTCTGGTTGGGGAAGGTTTTAATAGTCACTGTGGGTACAACATCACCGATGCACTTGCTCGTAAACTCGCTCATCGAATCAGCGTATTCATCAATGTTATTGTCTGACGGTATGCGGAATATATCCCAGTCCACGTTATCGAAGCAAACTTGAAGCGTGGAATCCGATTGGTCGGACCAGCATTGAACAGACCTGAGCACGGGCATTTCCTGTTTTAGTTTCTGTCTATAGGCTGGGAGCAACAAAATGGAGTCATGATCAGATTTTCCGAAAGGTGGGAGGGGGATGGTTTTGTATGCGTCGTGGAAGTTTGAATAACAATGATCCAGGGTTTTGCCAGCCCGGGCCGTGCATTCAATATGCTGATACATTTTAGGGAGCCTTGTTTTCAGATTAGCCTTGTTAAAATCTCCAGCTACAATAAATGCAGCCTCAGGATATGTGGTTTCCAGTTTACATAGAGTCCAATGAAGTTCTTTCAGGGCCGTCGATGTGTCTGCTTGGGGGGGATATACACAACTGTGATTATAATCGAATAGAATTCTCTTTGTAGATAATGCGGTCGGCATTTGATTGTAAGGAATTCTAGGTCAGGTGAACAAAAGGACTTGAGTTTTGTATGTTGTTATGATTACACCACGTCTCGTTAATCATAAGGCATACACCCCCGCCCTTCTTCTTACCAGAGAGATGATTGTTTCTATCAGCGCGATGCGTGAAGAAACCAGGTGGATGTACCGACTCTGATAACGTATCCCGAGTGAGCCATGTTTCCGTGAAACAAAGAACGTTACAGTCTCTGATGTCTCTCTGGAAGGCAACCCTTGCTCGGATTTCGTCTACCTTGTTGTCAAGAGACTGGTCATTGGCGAGTAGTATACTCGGGAGCGGTGCGCCATGTGCCCGTCTACGGAGCCTGACCAGAAGACCGCTCCTTCTGTCCCTTCTGCGGCGCTGTTGTTTCGGGTCGCCGGCTGGGATCCGATCCATTGTCCTGGGTGGTGGACCAAACAGAGGATCCGCTTCGGGAAAGTCGTATTCCTGGTCGTAATGTTGGTGAGTTGACGTTGCTCTCATATCCAATAGTTCCTCCTGGCTGTATGTAATAAAACCTAAGATTTCCTGGGGTAACACTGTATGAAACATTACATAAAAAAACTAAATACTGCATAGTTTCCTAGGAACGCAAAGCGAGGCGGCCATCTCTGTCGGCGCCGGAAGTTTTCTTTGCTTCTTGACCCAATGCCCGCTTAACCCATCGCACACCTGGCGATCGCGTCAGCGTGCATTGCTGTTGTAGATCGTTTTGAATGGAATCATACGCTAAATTACATATTTTATTATGAATCGTGACCTTTCAGCTGTCAATATGGAGTTGATAAGTCTGAAAGTGATTCAAAAACATTCATGAGTGTGTATGTCTATTCATACTGTTCAGATGGATTCAGACAAAATATTAGGCTGGTCACTGGTTGCTTGGGAAATGAGTCTACGATGATGAAATGATCCATTCATGGTATGTCCGTGGATTTTCTAAAGAATGGACAAATGGAAATTGCTCATCTTTCAAATTCATGGTTATCAACATAACATATATACTATTGTAGTATTTGTTGTGGCTTGAGACAGTATGTGGGYTCATCAATGTTGGACTTTCAAACAGCTGAATTATAATGACCAAATATTAGAATTTAGTAACTTAAAACATACAGTATGTGTAAATATCCTAAGCAATATGGTGCAGTAATAAATATACAACCCAATAATCAGATAGCATTTCAACTTCCTCATGACCTACACAAGTACAAGAAGCTACAGGGACGGGGTATGTACCATAGAAAGTCTATATGCTGGGAAGACATAATTATCATTATTAAAACCATCATACAGTTATATCACATTACGCACCATATTTTAAAATCACAATAGAGAATAGCCTACAGTGTGGCTGCCCACTGTGTCCCCCCATAACAATGACGTCTCAAGGGGGTGCTTGTGTGGCCAGGCGGCCCGGGTCAAATCAAATCAAATGTTATTTGTCACATACCCATGGTTAGCAGATGTTTATGTGAGTGTAGCGAAATGCTTATGCTTCTAGTTCCGATAATGAAGTAATATCCAATGAGTAGTCTAACCTAACAATTTCACAACAATTACCTTAAACACACAAGTGTAAAGGAATGAATAAGAATATGTACATAAAAAAAATATATGAATGAGTGATGGTATAGAACGGCATAGGCAAGATGCAGTGGATGGTACAGAGTACAGTATATACATATGAGATGAGTAATGTAGGGTATGTAAACATTATATAATGTGACATTGTTTAAAGTSGCTAGTGATACATTACATCAAGATGGCAAGATGCAGTAGATGGTATAGAGTACAGTATATACATATGAGATGAGTAATGTAGGGTATGTAAACATATAAAAGTGGCATTGTTTAAAGTGGCTAGTGATACATTACATCAAGATGGCAAGATGCAGGTCTAAGTCGATGGCAGGTCTAAGTCGATGACAATGTCAACGAGCTTTACCACTGGCGCCAGGGAACAGCCCCAACCCTGTCTTCTCCTCTATCCTCCAGCTTTACTAAAATAGTTTGGCCTTAGCATCCAACAACGCATTTAAAGAGGTAAACAATCAATCATGACCAAAATCCTACTTCTGGGAGGCTGGGAGCCCTGAACAGCGGGGGGGATTTTCTGTGTTTTATGTTCAAAGCAACTAAAGGGAAAGATGTTTTTTAAACAGCCGGCCATCTTAGAACAATAGAGTGTAGATCCCTTCCTAGTCTCCATCTCCGTTCTGGGCCTAGTTTTTGTAGGAAAGGGGTGGCACTTCAGAGGACACAGTTTACTTTAGTTTAACTCCAGGTTAAATGGTCAGGTATGTTCTCTGAAGGCATCTCCTCTCTGCAGTAATGCTCCCAGTTATTGGACAAGATGTTGTTGCTTGAGGACGGATTAACAAAGAGTTAGTCGGTGAAGAATAGTCTATGCTAAGAGCAGTGAAAAATATGTCTTAGCATTTTTATTTTACAACTAATCCTGTCTGCAGTCAGACAGGCGAGGGGCAGGAAAAAAAAGCGAAATACTGTTGTAATCCCTTCAAGTACACGCATTTATCTGAAAAGACAGACAGGGATATACTGTAGCGACCACAGAATTTTACAAATGCGTACAATTATTGCTGCTTTGTAAACAACATGTGTGGACTAACAGTTGTTAGGTTCTATGTTCTGATACAATGATCCAGACGGACTCAAGTAAAGCTCATGCTAGATGTATTACAACACACTGGGTCATACAGCTGCAAAGACAAGACATGAAGTCACAAGCACATATTTAAACCTCCGACTAGACTCCTCTTCCCAATCAGGGCTGGGCAGGTGGTGTTATTGTTCTATCTTGAGGCCGGAACCTTGGTACTCCTCCACGCATCTCACCGGCCTTCTTAACAGTCAGGAGAGGCCTTGAGGTTAGAGATTCAGTCCACTACATCATTTACATACACAGAGAGAACACTTTGTTCTCTATTCATACTAAGAGTATATAATGATTTAAAACATATTGAGAAATTATTGATAAAAAACATATTGAGAAATATATTGATATAAACATATTGAGAAATATATTGATATTAAAACATATTGAGAAAATATTGATATAAAACATATTGAGAAAATATATGATATAAACATATTGAGAAATATATTGATATAAAACATATTTGAGAACATATTAATATAAAACATATTGAGAAATATAATGATATAAAACATATTGAGAAATATAATGATAAAAACATATTGAGAAATATATTGATATAAAACATAGAGAAATATAATGATATAAAACATATTGAGAAATATAATGATATAAAACATATTGAGAAATATATGATATAAAACATATGAAATATAATGATATACAATGAGAATATAATGATATAAAACATATTGAGAAATATAATGATATAAAACATATGAGAAATATAATGATAAAACATATTGAGAAATATAATGATAT
Source organism: Salvelinus sp. IW2-2015 (assembly GCF_002910315.2). Lineage (NCBI taxonomy): Eukaryota > Metazoa > Chordata > Actinopteri > Salmoniformes > Salmonidae > Salvelinus > Salvelinus sp. IW2-2015. Next base: position 38,422,806 of record NC_036851.1, on the reverse strand, counting down.
AAAACATATGAAGATATGAGTGTTATAGGACAGTAATTTAGCTCTAGCACATGGCTCGTAACCCACCCTTTATGGACAGGCTCCATGTTTACTTTCACTCTTGCCAAATACCATTGCACATACCATCATTCCCTCTAACCCATCACACATTGAGCACTACTGCTAGGCCACTATATAGTTACAAACATATCAAAATGTGCTCAAGTCAATTAGTCAGTTTCCAACACAGTGAGAGCTTACTTTACAGGCCCTTCTCAACAATGCAAAGAGAAAGAAAAAGAGAAATAATAGAAAAGTAAAAACACATAATAATAAAAGTAATAGTAGATACACAATGAGTAACAATAACTTGGTTATATACCAGGGGTACCAGTACTGAGTCTGTGCAGGGGTGCAGGGGTATGAGGTCATTGAGGTAGATTTAAAGTGACAGAGAGTAAACAGTAGCAGCAGCGTATGTGATGAGTCAAAAAAGTTAGTGCAAAAAGGGTCAATGCAGAAAGTCCGAGTAGCTATTGGTTAACTATTTAACTAACTATTTAGCAGTCTTATGGCTTGGGGGTAGAAGCTGTTCCAGACTTGGTGCATCGGTACACGCTTGCAGTACCGTAGCAGGTGGAACAGTCTATGACTTTGGTGGCAGGAGTCTATGACCATTTTTAGGGCCTTCCTCTGACATTATTACTTTAGTGCCTTTTTGCATACAAGATGCATGTTTTGAAATATTTTACTCTGTATATTTGTATTCTCTTTTTCATTCTGAATTTAGGTCATTATTGTGAGGTCACTACAATGTTGTTTGATCCATCCTCAGTTTTCTCCCATCACAGCCATTGAGGAAGGGTAGTCAACCCCTATTATTTCAGATAGAGTGAGTCCATGTAACTTTGTGATTTGTTAAGCCAAATGTTACTCCTGAACTAATTTAAGCTTGCCTAAACAAAGGGGCTGAATACTTATGCAACAACTGTATTTTAGTTATGAATTTTTATTTATCTTAAAAAATCTTTAAAAAAACCAAGTTCTTCCACTTTGACATTACAGAGTATTTTATTTGGACTATTGACAAGAAATATGACAATTAAATCCATTTAAATCCCACTTTGTAAGACAATACAATGTGAAGAAATCTAAGTGGTCTGAATACCAGGCACTGTATCTACTGCTGTATTCTTGGTAGATGTTGTGTACATTCATCTGTCGTATATACATACAGTGGGAGAACAAATATTTGATACACTGCCGATTTTGCAGGTTTCCTACTACAAAGCATGTAGAGGTCTGTAATTTTTTATCATAGGTACACTTCAACTGTGAGAGACGGAATCTAAAACAAAAATCCAGAAAATCACATTGTATGATTTTTAAGTAATTAATTTGCATTTATTGCATGACATAAGTATTTGACACCTACCAACCAGTAAGAATTCCGGCTCTCACAGACCTGTTAGTTTTTCTTAAGAAGCCCTCCTGTTCTCCACTCATTACCTGTATTAACTGCACCTGTTTGAACTCGTTACCTGTATAAAAGACACCTTCCACACACTCAATCAAAACAGACTCCAACCTCTCCACAATGGCAGACCAGAGAGCTGTGTAAGGACATCAGGTTAAAATTGTAGACCTCTGCACAAGGCTGGGATGGGCTACAGGACAATAGGCAAGCAGCTTGGTGAGAAGGCAACAACTGTTGGCACAATTATTAGAAAATGGAAGAAGTTCAAGATGACGGTCAATCACCCTCGGTCTGGGCTCCAATGATCATGAGGAAGGTGAGGGATCAGCACAGAACTACACGGCAGGACCTGGTCAGTGACCTGAAGAGAGCTGGGACCACAGTCTGAAAGAAAACCATTAGTAACACACTACGCCGTCATGGATTAAAATCCTGCAGCGCACGCAAGGTCCCGCTGCTCAAGCCAACGCATGTCCAGGCCCTCTGAAGTTTGCCAATGACCATCTGGATGATCCAGAGGAGGAATGGGAGAAGGTCATGTGGTCTGATGAGACAAAAATAGAGCTTTCTGGTCTAAACTCCACTCGCCGTGTTGGGAGGAAGAAGAAGATGAGTACAACTCTAAGAACACCATCCCAACCGTGAAGCATGGAGGTGGAAACATCATTCTTTGGGGATGCTTTTCTGCAAAGGGGACAGGACGACTGCACCGTATTGAGGGGAGGATGGATGGGGCCATGTATCACGAGATCTTGGCCAACAACCTCCTTCCCTCAGTAAGTGCTTTGAAGATGGGTCGTGCGCTGGGTCTTCCAGCATGACAACGACCCGAAACACACAGCCAGGGCACTAAGGAGTGGCTCCGTAAGAAGCATCTCAGGGTCCTGGAGTGGCCTAGCCAGTCTCCAGACCTAACCCAATAGAAAATCTTGGAGGGAGCTGAAAGTCCGTATTGCCCAGCGACAGCCCCGAAACCTGAAGGATCTGGAGAAGGTCTGTATGGAGGAGTGGGCCAAAATCCTGCTGCAGTGTGTGCAAACCTGGTCAAGAACTACAGGAAACGTATGATCTCTGTAATTGCAAACAAAGGTTTCCGTACCAAAATATAAGTTCTTGCTTTTTGATGTATCAAATACTTATGTCATGCAATAAAATGCAAATTAATTACTTAAAAATCATACAATGTGATTTTCTGGATTTTTGTTTTAGATTCCGTCTCTCAGAGTTGAAGTGTACCTATGATAAAAATTACAGACCTCTACATGCTTGTAAGTAGGAAAACCGCAAAATCGGCAGTGTATCCAATACTGTTTCTCCCCACTGTATAGGTGGCATTGGATTACTGTTACAGTGCTATTCGGTTGTTAATTAGATGTGTTCTGACAAATATGAAGCAATCGAGGAAATAATAGTCTTTATATCAATATTGCGTGACACAATATTTCTTCCTCTCTAATTAACACCCAATAAGAGAAGAACAGGACTGATCTGGGCCTCAGGATCAAAATAGTTCTCCAATTAAAATCAGCAGGAGCGTGGTTGCCACGAGACCTAGAGCTGTGCAGCCCACTATTTTGGTCCAAACCTCACCCTCAGGCTGTTGGGCACAGCGTGAAGATAGAGTCTGGCATGCAATAATCTGTATCTCTTGGGGATAGAGATATTACAGGAAAGATGGAGAGAAGTTTGTGCCAGAAGAGCATGGGCTGGATATGAACCGACACGGTATACAGTGCATTCGGAAAGTGTTCAGACCTGTAACGTTCGTCTTCCTCCTCGTCTGAGGAGGAGCAAGGATCGGACCAATATGCAGCGTGGTATGTATCCATATTTATTTCTTTAAGCGACGTAATGAAGAACACTTAAACAAAATACAAAATAACAAAACGACGTGAACAGACCTGAACTGAGAACATAAACATGAACGCACGAACAGGAACAAACGAAGGAAACGGTACCGTGTGGCGAACAAACACAGACACGGCAACAATCACCCACAAATAGTGAGAACAGCCTACCTTAATATGGTTCTCAATCAGAGGAAACGTAAAACACCTGCCCCTGATTGAGAACCATATCAGGCTAGTTGACAATGAACCCAACATAGAAACACATAACATAGAATGCCCACCCAGCTCACGTCCTGACCAACTAAACAATACAGAACAAAGGAAATAAGGTCAGGAACGTGACAGTCCCCCCCCCCCAAGGTGCGGACTCCGGCCGCAAAACCTGAACCTATAGGGGAGGGTCGGGGTGGGCATCTGTCCAAGGTGGCGGCTCTGGCTCTGACGTGGCCCCCACCCCACCATAGTTAATCCCCGCTTCCGTGGCCTCCTCCTAATGGCTACCCTCCATATTAACCCCACTGGATTAAGGGGCAGCACCGGACTGAGGGCAGCAACGGACTGAGGGCAGCTCCGGACTGAGGGCAGCTCCGGACTGAGGGGCAGCAGTCTGCTGCTGCTGCTGTTGCTGCCCGTTACCACGCTGCTTGGTCCTTTTGTGGTGGGTGATTCTGTAACGTTCGTCTTCCTCCTCGTTTGAGGAGGAGCAAGGATCGGACCAATATGCAGCGTGTATGTATGCATATTTTATTTCTTAAGCGACGTAATGAAGAACACTTAAACAAAATACAAAAACGACGTGAACAACCTGAACTTGAGAACATAAAACATAGAACGAACGAAACGAAACGAAACAGTACCGTGTGGCAAACAAAACACAGACACGGCAACAATCACCCACAAACAAACAGTGAGAACAGCCTACCTTAATATGGTTCTCAATCAGAGGAAACGTTAAAACACCTGCCCTGATTGAGAACCATATCAGGCTAGTTGACAATGAACCCAACATAGAAACACATAACATAGAATGCCCACCCAGCTCACGTCCTGACCAACTAAACAATACAGAACAAAGGAAATAAGGTCAGGAACGTGACAAGACCCCTTGACTTTTTCAACATTTTGTTACGTTACAGCCTTATTCTAAAATGGATTAAATCGTTTTTTCCCTCCTCAATCTACACACAATAACCCATAATTATTTTCTTTCTTAAAAAAAAATAATAATTCTGAGGATGTTACATATTGACTGTAAATTGGATAATACTGTAACAAATTGGTCTGGATAAGATTGTGCATCAATCAGTATTTCAAATCAAAGCAAAGTTTATTGGTCACATGCACAGATATTAAGATGTTATCGCAGGTGCAGCGAAATGCTTGTGTTTCTAGCAGCAACAGTGCAGTAATACCTAGCAATACAAAACAATCAACACGTGATCCAATTGGTTTAATTTTTATTAATAGATATAGCTATTTTTTTCCTCAAATAAATCTGTATTTCTCAACAGATCTGTGGATATGATATAATCTCACACCCTGTGATTTGACAGCTAAAGTATACTGATTGTTTATGAAACATTTCTAAAGGACTTAATATGTTTACAATATCAAAGGGGTTGAATAGTAAATAGATGAGTGGATTTAATTGATCTGCAGATGGATTCTACCTGGGTTTTTTGTCCACTCTGCCATATACCATTCTAGTTCTAGATTAGGATTTATGCATGTTAATCTCTGTTACTTTTGAACTTTCATCACATAACCTCAGCAAAAAAAGAAACGTCCTCTCACTGTCACCTGCATTTATTTTCAGCAAACTTAACATGTGCAAATATTTGTATGGACATAAGAAGATTCAATAACTGAGACATAAACTGAACAAGTTCCACAGACATGTGACCAACAGAAATGGAATAATGTGTCCCTGAAAAAAAGGGGATGGGGGGGTCAAAATCAAAAGTAACAGTCAGTATCCGGTGTGCCCACCAGCTGCATTAAGTACTGCAGTACATCTCCCCATGGACTGCACCAGATTTGCCAGTTCTTGCTGTGAGATGTTACCCAACTCTTCCACCAAGGCACCTACAAGTTCCCGGACATTTCTGGGGGGAATGGCCCTAGCTCTCACCCTCTGATCCAACAGGTCCCAGACATGCTCAATGGGATTGAGATCCGGGCTCTTCGCTGGCCATGGCAGAACACTGACATTCCTGTCTTGCAGGAAATCACGCACAGAACGAGCAGTATGGCTGGTGGCATTGTCATGCTGGAGAGTCATGTCAGGATGAGCCTGCAGGAAGGGTACCACATGAGGGAGGATGTCCTCCCTGTTAACGCACAGCGTTGAGATTGCCTGCAATGACAACAAGCTCAGTCCGATGATGCTGTGACACACCGCCACAGACCATGACCGATCGACCATTCCACAGGTGCATGTTCATGAATTGTTTATGGTTCATTGAACAAGCTTGGGAAACAGTGTTTAAACCCTTTAAAATGAAAATCTGTGAAGTTATTTGGATTTTTACGAATTAACTTTGAAAGGCAGTGTCCTGAAAAAGGGACGTTTCTTTTTTGCTGAGTTTATTTAGCGCATTTATATAATATTTCTATATTTATCACATAGAACATCACCACTATGTCAGCGTTATGGCCGTTCAGCATGTTGAATGTCTTTTAGCTACAGTACTAACCATTTGAAAGTGTCACACCCTGATCTGTTTCACCTGTCCTTGTGATTGTCTCCACCCCTCTCCAGGTGTCACCCATCTTCCCCATTATCCCCTGTGTATTTATACCTGTGTTCTCTGTTTGTCCGTTGCCAGTTCGTCTTGCTTGTCAAGTCAGCCAGCGTTTTTGTTCTCAGCTCCTGCTTTTCCCAGTCTCTCGTTTTCTTGCCCTCCTGATTTTGACCCTTGCCTCTCCTGACTCTGAGCCCGCCTGCCTGACCACTCTGCCTGCCCCTGACCCTGAGCCTGCCTGCCAAGCTGTACCTTTGCCCCACCTCTGGATTGTTGACCTCTGCTTACCCTGAGCCTGCCTGCAGTCCGGTACCGTTGCCCCACCTCTGGTTTACTGACCCCTGCCTGCCTTGACCTGTCTATTGCCTGGCCCTGTTGGAATATTAAACCATTGTCAATTCGACATGTCTGCATCTGTGTCTTACATTGATTCCTGATAGAAAGCAGAGGTACTGTAAGAACTTCCAGTGAGCAGTAAAATGGTAACCGAAAGGAGTCAAATCTTCAACAGGAAACATGTACTGTAGATACAATATATTATTACGTATGTGTCCACTTAGACCTCCACGCATGCAATTGAATAGGCTTTGCTATACACCTGGGTGTGTATAGCAAAGCCTATGGTAACATCTTCATTTAGATGAGCTCCTTTTTTCAACATGTAGAGTTCACGTTTGAAGATTACAATAAGAACCCCCAAACACACACACACACACACATGTTTGCAAATATTTATATTTGGGGTTTACGATTTAGCAGTTTAAGTCAAGAAGCATGAGGGGGTGTAAACCACATCACATATGGGGAGATAAGGAGACCACATACTGTTCTATAGCTACTGTACAGATGTTGGGGAAACCAGTGAGTAAAAGTAGGTTAACCGGTTAATGATGTCTTAAAATCTGATCCAACAACTCCTCTCTGTCAGCTTTTCCTTTCACTCTCAATGTATGACACCCTCTCTATCGCTCCTCCTCTCTATTTCTCCCCGTCTATCTTTCTAACATTACCAGTTCATCATCAACATAAAGCTCAGATGAACTGTGAGAATAATTAAACATCAGAACAGACTCGTTCTTCTGTGCCTCACTTTTGTCATTTGCGTTCAGCTGGATTTCTTCACATTTTCCTATTTGAGGTGTCAGAATGATAGAGAGAAAGAGATAGGAGAAAGATAGCAAGAGAGGGAGAAAGCAAAAGCAGGAGATAGATGAGACAGAGATAGAGATAGAGAGAGAGAGGGAGATGAGTGTCACGATCGTCGTTGGAAGCATACTCGGACCAAAGCGCAGCGTGATCTGGGTTCCACATATTTATTGAAGTGAAACGCACAAAACAACAATAAAGCGCTCACAGGCAACTACACATGAACAAGATCCCACAAAACATAATGGGGAAATGGCTGCCTAAATATGATCCCCAATCAGAGACAACGATAAACAGCTGCCTCTGATTGGGAACCATACCAGGCCCACATAGAAAAAAACAACCTAGATTACCCACCCTAGTCACACCCCGACCTAACCAACATAGAGAATAAAAAGGCTCTCTATGGTCAGGGCGTGACAATGAGAGAGAGAGAGATGTCTTTAATCTTTTTGAACTTTTGTGAATGTAATGTTTATGTCACGTCCTGACCATAGTTCTTATGTGTGTTGCTTGTTTTAGTGTTGGTCAGGACGTGAGCTGGGTGGGCATTCTATGTTATGTGTCTAGTTTGTCTGTTTCTGTGTTCAGCCTGATATGGTTCTCAATCAGAGGCAGCTGTCAATCGTTGTCCCTGATTGAGAATCATATATAGGTGGCTTGTTTTGTGTTGGGGATTGTGGGTGGTTGTCTTCTGTCTTTGTGTTCTGCACCAGATAGGACTGTTTTCACYTTTATTGTTTTGTTGTTTGTAGTGTTCTCATATTCTTTATTAAATTATTTTGAACACTAGCCGCGCTGCGTTTTGGTCCTCTCCTTCATCCCAGGAAGAAAACCATTACAGTTTACTGTTCATTTCACTTTTGTTTATTATATATTTCACTAGCTTTGGCAATGTAAACATATGTTTCCCATGCCAATAAATCCCCTTAAATTGAAATTGAAATTGAGAGAGAGAGAGAGAGATAGAGAGAGAGAGAAAGAGACCCATCCTTTGTAAGGGGTATCAAATGAATGACATACCAAATGCCTCCAGTAGCGAATGCTTTTAGGGCTTAAAGCTCCACCAGGAACCCCCCACCACCCACAACAGCCCCCCATGGCTGCCACCATAATCAAGAAAGGCAGATTTGGAATTCTTGAAAGATGGGGAGAGTATGGAGTGGAAGGGTAATCCTCTGTCTGCCCCCAGCCACCACTAACACCGTGTGTCAATGTCGGTTAGGCCATACAAAGTTGATTTACTGTTTAACGGAAGACCCGGCTTCACATCCACCAAAAAAAAAGAGGAAAAAAAGATTATTTTCGATGAAATTAACGATTTACTTTGGCATTGTAGTAATTGGGATTTGGTTTAATCACGGTGAATCAGATCATGTGAATCAAAAGAATCATTTGTAAAATGCAAACAGTAATTTTAGGAAAAAATATTAGCAGTAGCCTTCCTTTTGGATTATGTGGCAGCAAAACTTGTTTTATAGATACTTCAAGTTGATTTGGGCAGTCAATTTATCAGACATTGCAACTCAATAGATGCTTGTTAGCCTGCAAAGTAAACACTTCTAAGGTAAGATAAATATGACTAAACTAGAAAAGGTACATTTCRTGAAGAGAATTTGTGCACTTGCTTCAGCTGTCTAAAATGATGTGTATTTTACTGCGATATGTGTTAACTGTAGAATTCCAGCTGAATATGAGCTAAAGCAGTTCATTACAGTAAGAATAGGTCTCATTACTTTAGTAGACTGGTATATATTTCAAGCTCGCACATAAATGATTCAAAATGGCAGAACTATGCCTCTGAATAATATACCCTGACCAGGATTCAAACTGAATTTACCATGATACTTAAAGTTCCAAATCTCTAGGTAAGGTGTTGTACTACGATTGTTTAGTACTTTTGCAAGGGGTTCAAATAAAAATTTAAAAGTCTACATTTTATTTTTATTAGCCCGCTCACCTCACTTAAAAAAAGGGAATCGAAATATATAAATACATACTGTATGTAAATATATTCTGTGTACTGGAGTTGGTTCAGTGAACTGCGTCCGTGTGATGAGTACTAAGGCATGAAGAATTGTGTTAGTTCCCACTCTCAGAGCAAACAGCTTGGCTTAAGGTCAGCGGGCTAATGTGGTCCTGAGGTGAGTAGATGACCCACGTTTGATACTAGTCATATCTGTGGTTTTCTCTCTCTCGTTAGAACGCACACACTCACACTCACGCACGCACACACGCACGCACGCACGCACACACACACACACACACACACACAAACAATGCCTGGTCATGAAGGGAAATCGAACCCTTGGATTCGGATGACGTCTGTTTGGCGGCGAGCTGTGGGTTTCCTCTGATTAACAACAGAAGGAGAGATGCGTGTGATGATTTGGAGACAGTGGCAGATGTGCTGTCAGGCTTTAAAGACATGTAAGAGTCTTTAAAGAGATAGAATGGGTTTGGGCCAATGAGGGAACAGATATGGCTGCATGGACTAATCCACGGCTCTCTGTCTGTAACTCAATACATTAGTTACAGACAGTACAATACAATACAGTACAATACAATACATTAGTTATTCCAGAAAACAATCAAATGAAAGGAAACAATAACTCATCTGTAACTTCCACCTCTCCTTAAATAAATAGCATCGCACCATCAGTCTTCACTGTCACCAGTCAACCTCCCTTTTCCCCTTCCCCGCCCCTCAACACCTGTCCAGCGCTACCCCGGGACTCCCGCGCTATGCACTCACATCGACCCACTGACCGGGAGCGCGCACCAGCCGAAGAAGTGATTGCGGCTTCACGGATAGCGAGAGAGGAGGAACAGGGAGAGAGAGATTGAGAGAGACCTGTACCGCATTACACGAAATAACGAGCACAGGCACATACTTTCACACATGCTACTGCAGCGCTGACACACACAGCGGAGAAAAGAGAGGGAACAGCGAAATATCTGCGGCCACGCCACAGGCACTCAGGTAAGTAAGCAACAGCATTCCTCTAACATGCTTCTAATAATAGGTCATACTTTCGCATCGGGTAGTGTCATATTGCCTAGTGTCTAAGGGTTTTATGAATATTTGAAGATGTCGAGATTAAATTATGCTGTGAAGGGATGCCGCGGCTTCGGTAAAGATGGTAGATGTTTTCGGTACAGCCATCTGCAGTCGTTCTTGACCGGGTGCAGCCTTCTCACGTTGCCGAGCCGAGCCTAATGCGCTGCGCATGGATGGATGATGCTGCGGTGGGTTATTTTTGCTGCTCTGCGCAAATTATAAACAGGGTCAGTATACAGTCGTTTATTTCCACACACCAGTCACATTTATGTCTTTATAGGTAGTTGTGATGTTTGACACAATATTGAAGGAGACAAAATATCTATTTAATGATTGTCAGCATGGTTGTTTTGTTAGACCGGCAGCTGCGGGCGGGTGGCTGGTACTGTAAATTATGCTACAGATAGGGCGGATGATAGCACTCCTCGAAGTGAACGTGAGTGTTGTCGCCACAGAGAGTCTTTGAGGAGGCTGGTCATGCAGAGATAATTAAGGGGTTCCGTTTGGTTACTTGAATCACGTCATGTCACCAAACGAGGTACGCGCGGCACATAGCTCTTCTATTAAGCATTCTGATTCTGATTCATACATCCGCTAGGCCTCTCTGTAAAGACAAAATAGCTAGGCCTACACATTTAACGGTTATAGGCCTACATTTGGGTAGAAATCAACATAACTTTAGCCGCGTTTCATTCACCTGGTGTCTGTTAGAAGTGAAGAAAACAGATAGGCTTTTTCTTTTGTCCTGTCTTTGTTCTGTGCATGAGTGTGTGTGTATCACTACCTGGGCTGTGGCCTTATGCAAGGGCTATAGAGGGGAATATCTGTCCTCTCAGTGGCAAAGAGACAGATGTTCCGATCTATAGTCCTTACATAAAGGCTATCAACAGGCCACAGCCCAGGTAGTGATACATTCACACACACACACTTCTCTATTTTCACAAATGATTTGCCACTTGTCTTACAAGAAGCTAAAATGACTATTATGATTGCACACTCTACACATCAGCACTGAGACTCTTAGCAAGGAGTTACAGTCAGGGTCAGAATGGGTCATTAACAATAAACGGGTCTTGAATACATCTTGATTAATGTCTGGTAATATGTTAAGGTGCAGTAAATAAAGACCTGGCAAAGCTGCAYCTGGCTCAAAACAAAGCAGCTGGCCTTGCCCTTAAAGGGGCAATCAGTAGTTGCTACATCCCTTTTTGGACTTCTAAATTAATGATATGTACAAATTGATTATTATAATTTATTTTTTTAAGTATTTTGCCCCACTTTTTCTCCCCAATTTTGTCATATCCAATTTTGATCTTGTCTCATTGCTGTAACTCCCCAACGGGCTCGGGAGGCGAAGGTCGGGTCATGCGTCCTCCTAAACATGGCCCGCCAAACCGCATCTTAACACCCGCCTGCTTAACACCGTTCACCTGACGACCGAGGTCAGCCTGCAGGCACCTGGCCCGCCACAAGGAGTTGCTAGAGCGCAATGAACAAAGTAAAGCCCCCCTGGCCAAACCCTCCCCTAACCTGGATGCCGCTGGGCCAGTTGCACGCCGCCCTATGGGACTCCTGATCACGGCTGGTTGTGATACAGCCCGGGATCAGACCCGGGTCTGTAGTGACCCGGCTCCACTTGGGAGGCCATACCCATTGATTCTGGAAGAATATTACTTAGAAATGCGTCAATTGTCAGAACCCCATCAGAACCTCAAATATACTCTTGTTTACACCAATGTTTGTTAAACAAAGAAAATATAAGCAAACACTATTTAGCTTCAAAACATGGTTAAAAGTATAATTTTGATATCTTTGATGGTCAATCCTTGCATCCATAGCTCTGTCTATGAATTTGATGATTACATTTCTCCAGCTCCATACCTCAGCTTTTTACCGAACCAGGGGCGGGGAGGCCGCTTTGTTATGGTTTCCACTGCTGATTGCTGATTTAACTGCACACACAGAACTATACTGAGCAAAAATATAAACGCAACATGCAACAATTTCAACAATTTGACTGAGTTACAGTTCATATAAGGAATCAGTCAATTGAAATAAATTCATGAGGCCCTAATCTATGGATTTCACATGACTGGGTCCACCCACTGCGTGCCAGGCCCACCCACTGGGGAGCCAGGCCCAGCCAATCAGAATGAGTTTTTACCCACAAAAGAGCTTTATTATAGACAGAAATACTCCTCAGTTTCATCAGCTGTCTGGGTGGCTGGTCTCTGACAATCTCACAGGTGAAGAAGCCGGATGTGGAGGTCCTGGGCTGGCATGGTTACACGTGGTCTGCGGTTGTGAGGCCAGTTGGACATACTGCCAAATAAAACGATGTTGGAGGCTACTTATGGTAGAGAAATGAACATTAAATACTCTGGTAACAGCTCTTTTGGACATTCCTGCAGTCAGCATGCCAATTGCACGCTCCCTCAACACTTGAGACATCTATATATAACAATTTTTTTATTCCCATTTTTTATTGTGAATTTAAGGATATGTTTTATTTTTTACAACCAAATCTCATTTTTTGATGTAAATGGAATGTTATAGAAGGGTCCAGACACCTTTTTTGTGATTTCACATGTGTTTTAGAAAATGACCCCAAACAGCAAATTTCTTCCTCATCCTCCTTGTGTAGCCAGCCAGCCAGGTCCCCCGTGATACAAGTCAGTATTCGACTTCCATCCATGTCTGTGGCCGTCGGAAAATAACGTGGAAAACGGCCACTAGGGGCAACAGTGAGCGTTGTTACGTTCATGTAGGTTTGGGTTTTGCTAAGGCTTTGGGGATGGCAGATGGGTGTATAAATCTGCCTCAAGTGCTAAAGGTTACAATAGAAAGTTGTTTTTGTGATTTCTTTTTTAAGCCTGTTCCAAACCTTAACCCTTACCTTAACCACTCAGAGTTAATAATGCCTAACCATAAGATTTGGAATTAATGTCTAAACTTAACCCTAACCTTAAAAATGTCCTTTATTTTGACAGTTACCTGTAGCAGCAGGAACAGCTGGATAAGGGAAATGTTTAGAGTCACGCAAAACGGAATATACCATTGGGGATAAAGTTCGGAATGTCACAATTTCATGTGTACAACATCTAAAGACCTGCGTCACTATACTGAGAGCTTTGCCTTTCTAAACTGACATATTTGGGTGTTTTTGGAGCCTTTGTTCAAGTTTTTTGGGGCTCCTACACAACGAGGATGAGGAAGTGATTTGCTGTTTGGAGTAGGTTTTTCAAAAATGTGAAATCACAAAAAGGTGTCTGAAACCTTCTGTAACATGCCATGTACATCAAAAGATTTGGTGGTAAAAATGAAAAAATATCCTTTAATGGAGTATCTTCTATTGTTCTTGTCTATTACTGTTCTGTACTCTGTCATGTATTTGTACATCTTATGTGGACCCCAGTAAGAGTAGCTGCTGCCTATGCGGTAGCTAATGGGGATCCTAATAAACTAAACTCCCAGCAGGCAGTCTCTGGGACAGCTTAAATACAGCAGCAAAACTGGGCAGATGTCTTCTGGAACTGTAACTAAGACCCTCTTCACATTCACTGACTGACTGGCGTACTGACAAATTCCTATTGAATAGAATTACTAGAGGAGCGTGGATTTGGACCACAATGGAGATAGCAACATTAGTAGACAGATGTTTCCCTCTATAGCCCTTACAACAGACAGACAGATGGAATAAACATGACAATATCGTTATCTAATAAGATGCCAACATTTTGCTTTTGGTCTATTAAGGAAGGATCCTGGTCTGAACTAACTGAATTACTTAGACTTCAGTCCAGTAAAAAAGTCAAGAAGAGATTTGAGTTCAACATTATGCCTGTAGGCTAGAGAAGATTCTGTCCCCACTAATTTCGCCTGACCACATACATAGCTTCTAGTTTTGTGCAAACATACATACAGATCCATCAGAATAAGCCTATATGCCCTGCTTCTCAACTCAACTGATCTGCTGCCATATTATTTCCGTTATGAATGAAAGATGCCAGGTTTGAATAGTAGCCAGCCAGGACTTTGAACTGGAGCTGGGCTCTCTTCTAGCTGTGGAGAGCCCGTCTTTAGGGTGGGCTAGTGTGGTGACATGGATCTGTCATCAACCCCTTTATTGATACATTCTGTCAGTCCTTCTCTTAGGCCTTATAGGCCAAACAGGACACTTGCACATATGAATCCACCACACACCACACACACACACACACCACACACCACACACACACACAACACACACACACACACACACACACACACACACACACACACACACACACACACCACACACACAAACAATGCCTCGTCATGAAGGGAAAATCGAACCCATTTTTTTGTTTTTTTTTTTTTTTTTTTTTGGTTATTTTTTTTTTTTTTTTGGGAAATTCGGATGACCGTCTGTTGGCGCCGAAGCTGTGGGTTTCCCTCCTGATATAACAACAGAAAGGAGAGATGCGCGTGATCGATTTGGAGACAGTGGCAGATGTGCTGTCAGGCTTTAAAGACATGTAAGAGTCCAAATCAGTCACAAGTTCCTATAAACCCAGATATGTCATGTCAGTCTATAAACTCTGTAGCAACAGTAGTTATCAGAGGGCAAGGTGGAGCTAATCCCATATAGCTAACACCTACCAAATCAGTTCAGATCTATACGCATAGTGAGTAGGGACTAGGAGTTAATTTGGAATTTGGCAACTACCAGGGTCGAGTGGTTGTTGGTCTTGTGATCTTATTGTGGATGGGGATTTCTCTCTGTGTTGCAGTACACATGTTTCACCACCAAGTGCTGCTGTTTCATTTTCTAAACAGTGTTGTTCTCTACTGARGTGACTGGTGTCAGAACTTCTCTAGTCTCTGCTGAATGGCTTTTGGATGTTGATAGCTGACATCTGAACTCGAGCAAGTCAAACATTACAGTTTTGCTCCAATTGACCCTGCTCCCCAGGGTAGTGAGTAAGTACATCCTAGATGTTTCTCCACCATTACCTCACATATCCTTTGTGTTTGATTCCAATCTGAGAGTCAAATCCAGAAACTGTGTGTGTGTTTACCACTTACACAAGCAGGTGCCAAACCCCAGTCACATACTGGCTGTATATGTGCTTCTTTGTTTCTGTGAGTGTACATGATGTGTGTGTTGCACATACGCCTGTCCATCCTACCATCTTATCCCAGTCCCTCACAATGTTTTTGGGCCATATGGCCTCTTTTTCAGTGATCCCCTCGTATGCTAGAATGCTGTTAGCTGATTGAAGCACTGCATTGTGGTCAGTCTTGGCCTGACCAGGTGGTTGTGGGGAGACCCGCGGAGGTGCGCAGCGATAGGTTAATGAAATCTGCATTAGAGAACCCTGCTGTCCCCACAGTGGCTTATCTGGCACTGTGTGTGTGTGTGTGTGTGTTTGTGTGTGTGTGTGTGTGTGGCTTTCCTCTCCATAGCTTAGCTGGCATTGAACTGAGCCAGACTGCTAGAAGAACTGCAGATTTTAATTCAGACCTTGGCACTCAAGTCTCATTCTGTAGGTCAGGAGGATACAATCTCATCCAGACACACAATGAGTTGTTTATACCAGAAAGCATGCACACATGCATGAATCAGTCATCCTATCATGAGAAACGTGTCTTTCTCTTCCTTCCCTCCCCAGAGAAAGAGAGAGAGAAGCATTGTGTGCTCTCTGCTGCTTCACATGTGCTCTCTGCTGCTTCACATGTGCTCTCTGCTGCTTCACATGTGCTCTCTGCTGCTTCACATGTGTCTCTGGCTCTTTCAACATGCTGCTCTCATGCCTGCTGCTTCACTGTGCTCTTGCTGCTTCACATGTGCTTCTGCTGCTTCACATGTGCTCTCTGTCGGCAACGTAGACTGCAACATTAGGACATGCATATTAATCAAGGACAAATCCGACAGGGACTTTCTCAGTTTTTGAAAAAAAAAAAAAAAAAATAAGGACAAAAGCAGAGCAGGAAAACTCGTGTTCACGATTAAGTTTACAACACCATTACATGAATCCAAATAGTCTTGCTTTTAGAAATACTGTGTTTAACATTATGGTTTTACCTATTCTATTCTATTCTTAAAACCAAATATTAACTAAGCGCGAACCCTAACTTATAGTGTTCTATTCTGTTTTTCTTTATCCTACTTCAAACATGTTAGGAGACGCATATTTTGTGTGTGGCCTGTATGTGTGTATGGCTCTGTGTGTGCCTGTATGTGTGTATGGCTCTGTGTGAGCCTGTATGTGTGTATTGCTCTGTGTGTGCCTGTATGTGTGTATGGCTCTGTGTGAGCCTGTATGTGTGTATTGCTCTGTGTGTGCCTATATGTGTGTATGGCTCTGTGTGAGCCTGTATATGTGTATTGCTCTGTGTGTGCCTGTATGTGTGTATGGCTCTGTGTGTGTCTGTGTGCTGGTTTGTTTCATTAGGCTCATCTGTAGGTAGCATCTGGTGTTCTTCAGAGAGGATTTTAGCCTATAGTGAATCCTTTATAGTTAACCATTACTAGTCTGTCTGCAGCCTCTTGGTGAGTGCAGGAAATCTGCTACACTAGCTACTGGTACAACAATTTAGACTCCATTTCTTTGAGGTTAGAAAATATTTGGAAAACGATGAAAAGTAATCTTTTTATGATGCTGTTACTCTAAAAGCACTGTTTAATAGTTTTGAATTTCATGTCAAATCAATCAATTAATCAATCAATGAAAGAAATACCTGCTTTTTGTCAAAGGTAGTTTTGTATAAAGACATTGACCACTTTCCTCACACTTTGGTGATGTTCATAATATTTTCTAAAATATTATGCTATTTTGTGCCAAAGCATTATTTATTTATTCTGGGTAGGGCATTTGAATGAGAGTGATGATTCATTTCATTGTATTTATTTAGCCAGGGTAGTCATCAGCAACAATTGCCACTGTTTTCTAGGGACGTCTGGGTTCATCAGACACACAAAGCCCTAAACCGACCTTCCTTCCTGTTGAAYTCGGAAGTTTACATTCACCTTAGCCAAATACATTTAAACTCAGTTTTTCACAATTGCTGACATTTAATCCTAGTAAAACTTCCCTGTCTTAGGTCAGTTAGGATCACCACTTTTTTTTAAGAATGTGAAATTTCAGAATAATAGTAGAGAGTAATTTATTTCAGCTTTTATTTCTTTCATCACATTCCCAGTGGGTGGGAAGTTTACATACACTCAATTAGTATTTGGTAGCATTGCTTTTAAATTGTTTAACTTGGGTCAAACGTTTCAAGTAGCCTTCCACAAGCTTCCATAATAAGTTGGGGGAATTTTGGCCCATTCCTCCTGACAGAGCTGGTGTAACTGAGTCAGGTTTGTAGGCCTCCTTGCTCACACACGCTTTTTCAGTTCTGCCCACACATGTTCTATGAGATTGAGGTCAYGGCTTTGTGATGGCCACTCCAATACCTTGACTTTGTTGTCCTTAAGCCATTTTGCCACAACTTTGGAAGTATACTTGTGGTCATTGTCCATTTGGAAGACACATTTGCGACCAAGCTTTAACTTCCTGACTGATGTCTTGAGATGTTGCTTCAATATATCCACATCATTTTCCATACTCATGATTCCATCTATTTTGTGAAGTGCACCAGTCCCTCCTYCAGCAAAGCACCCCCACAACATAATGCTGCCACCCCCGTGCTTCACGGTTGGGATGGTGTTCTTCGGCTTGCAAGCCTCCCCCTGTTTCCTCCAAACATAACGATGGCTATTAAGGCCAAACAGTTGTATATTTTTTTCATGAGACCAGAGGACATTTCTCTAAAAAGTACGATCATGTGCAGTTGCAAATCGTAGTGTGGCTTTTTTATGGCGGTTTTGGAGCATTGGCTTCTTCCTTGCTGTTATGAAAGTTATGTCGATATAGGACTCGTTTTACTGTGGATATAGATACTTTTGTACCTGTTTCCTCCAGCATCTTCACAAGGTCCTTTGTTGTTGTTCTTGGATTGATTTGCGCTTTTCGCACCAAAGTATGTTCATCTCTAGGAGACAGAACGCGTCTCCTTCCTGAGCGGTATGCCAGCTGCGTGGTCCCATGGTGTTTATACTTGCGTGCTATTGTTTGTACAGATAACGTGGTACCTTCAGGCATTTGGAAATTGCTCCCAAGGATGAACCAGACTTGTGGAGGTCTCCATTTTATTTTCTGAGGTCTGGCTGATTTCTATTGATTTTCCCATGATGTCAAGCAAAGAGGCACTGAGTTTGAAGGTAGGCCTTGAAATACATCCACAGATACGCCTCCAATTGAGTTAAATTATGTCAATTAGCCTATCAGAAGCTTCTAAAGCCATCACATTATTTTCTGGAATTTTCCAAGCTGTTTAAAGGCACAGTCAACTTAGTGTATGTAAACTTCTGACCCACTGGAATTGTGATACAGTGAATTATAAGTGAAGTAATCTGTCTGTAAACAATTGTTGGAATAATTACTTGTGTCATGCACAAAGTAGATGTCCTAACCGACTTGCCAAAACTATAGTTTGTAAACAAGACATTTGTGGAGTGGTTGAAAAATGTGTTTTAATGACTCCAACCTAAGTGTATGTAAACTTATGACTTCAATTGTATATATATATATATATATATATATAGTGTCACCAGTAGTACATTTACCGTTAATTCCCATCATTTCTAATCTACAATGTTTGTTTGGTTATGGTAATTTCTGTTGAAAGCATTAATATATTATTATTACATGGAAATTCTAATCAATGATGAGGAGAGACAAGGTGAATCACCAATCAGGATATTACTTTATTCAAAATGTATTAATAACATTGATTAATTATTCCAATAATGAAGCTTGTCAACGACCCACCTGTAGGTGATTCGTTGAGAGCCCAACGAGCGGATTTAAGCCACAGCATTTTATATCAAAATCCATCCTCCTGAATGTTCATGACAAACAACAGATGTATGGAATTGGTCACAAGGTTAGGATTCGTTTGAAAGATACTAATAATTCACAGCAAACAGTATCTGCTGTAAAGACTGTTGTCATTGTGTAGAATGCAGGGTCTGGCCCCCAAAACAAAGTTCCTTTCATGATTATCCATACTGGAGCCATCTCCACCCTGGTACCTCATAGAACAGAAACACCAACTCATGCTATGGAATGCGGTCTTGTTAGGTTTATCACCCAAAGACATTGTAATTCTTCTGTCAGTGTTAAATATCCCAGAGGCCCATCCTCAGTAGAACACACACAGATGAGAGTATTCTAAGAATCCACTATTCTGTTGCATAAAACAACCATTTGTTGCAATTACAGTATTATAACATAATCTTGCAATTTTGCTCTCACAGTGGACACGTTGTTTGCAGAGCGCACAACCTAGGCTACAGTTTCATTCCATTTACGAGTCCCCATTAGCTCCTGCCAAGGCAGCAGCTACTCTTTTTAATTTTTTTATTTAATTGAACCTTTTTACCTTTATTTAACTAGGAAAGTCAGGGTTCAACTCTTCCAGGGGTCCAGCAAAATTAAGGCAGTTATACAATTTTAAAAACATTACAATATATTCACAACAGATTTTATAACACATTAAGCGTGTGCCCTCAGGCCCCTACTCTATTACGTAACATTTGTTCAACTAGGCAAGTCAGTTAAGAACAAATTCTTATTTACAATGACGGCCTAGGAACAGTGGGTTAACTGCCTTGTTCAGGGGCAGAAGGACAGATTTTTACCTTGTCAGCTCGGGGATTCGATCTAGCAACCTTTCGGCCCAATGCTCTAACCACTAGGTAACCTGCCGCTTTATTATTACTACCACATATCTACAACACAAAATCCATGTCTACGTGTGTATAGTGCGTATGTTATTGTGTGTTTGTATGCATGTGTCTGTGTCTATGTTTGTGTTGCTTCACAGTCCCCACTGTTCCATAAGATGTATTTGTATCTGTTTTTTAAATCTAAATGTACTGCTTGCATCAGTTACTTGATGTGGAATAGAGTTCCATGTAGTCATGGCTCTATGTAGTGCTGTGTGCCTCCCATAGTATGTTCTGGACTTGGGGACTGTGAAGAGACCTCTTGGCATGTCTTGTGGTGTATGCATGGGGTATGCATGGGTGTCAACATGTCAATACCTCTCAAAAGTACAAGTATTGATGAAGTCAATCTCTCCTCCACTTTGAGTCAGGAGAGATTGACATGAATATGCAATTTTCACCTGACCACACGACTGAACAGTAGTCCAGGTGCGACAAAACTAGGGCCTTTAGGACATGCCTTGTTGATAATGTTGTTAAGAAGGTAGAGCAGCGCTTTATTATGGACAGACTTCTCCCCATCTTAGCTACTGTTGTATCAATATGTTTTGACCATAACAATTCACAATTCAGGGTTGGTTACTGGCTCCGGAAACTCTGAGGGCCCAGAATATTTTATACATTGTTGCAAGTTTGCTAGCATGAGCTRTGGGCCGGACCAAGTAAATAGTTGATTCAATGTTTCAAGTTCCTTCCAGACAGGCCATGCCTAGCCAATGTGATTTATAGGATATTTATTTTTCTCAGGATACTTTCTACCTGCGGGCTACATTGTTTTTATTTGTTGGCTTTATGAGTTCTATTTTTATATATTGGCAATGGCAATAGAAGTTATTTTTAGATTTGTATCATTTTCATTTATATAGAATTTTGTTTAACCACATGACATTGATTTTGAGATATGAAGACTGTTCCACAAAAATGTGCACATGAAAATCATAACTGGCACGCATATCAGTAGAAATTAGGGATGCGCCGATATGACATTTTTGTCTGATACTGATGTCCGTTATTTTCCTGGACAAAAAACCGATAGCGATATTTAATATGTTTGCGGCCTTTTAAGCATTCTGGTACAGTTAAATAGTTAACACACACATGGACGCAGCGGTGTAAGGCACTGCATKTCAGTGCAAGAGGTGTCACCACAGTCCCTGGTTCGAATCCAGGCTTTATCACATCCGGCCGTGATTGCGAGTCCCATAAGGTGGCGCACAGTTGGCCCAGCGTCGTCTTGGTTTGGCCAGGGTAGGCCGTCATTGTAAATAGGAATATGTTCTTAACTGACTTGCCTATTTAAGTAAAGGTACCACACACCACACACATCACACCACACCACACTGACCAAAAAGTTATTTTGTTGGGATTTACGAATGTCCCCATTACCAGTAAAACATCATCAAAACTTTCATATCGTTCACTTACTTGCTGTGTTTCGTTGTTCATTTGTTCAGTCGGTTCATCTTGTCCAGCTGTGTATGTAACATTTCAGGTAAACCCTGTTTTCTTGTCTGCATCGAAGTAGCGGTCCTTGTACCTAGCATTGAGCATGGTGGCGACACAGTAAAGAGGCTCAGAGAGAATGCCACCGAATCGCTCAAGTACTTTTGTAAGTTTTAACCCCACGGTGTCTGCAGTTTTGTTGAGCAGGCGTRTCAATGCCATGACAGAGGGTATCACGTCTGCRMCAGACGCWGTTGATGAGCTTATTTCTCCAGTCAGTTGTTTGAATGGKGCTAGGAGTGTGTTCATGTTTCCAAGTTTCAAACATGTTCTCAAATGCCATTGAAATGGCAGCAGCGGTATGACAACGAGCACATTCTTGAGCATGCAATACAGCTTTCCTCAGTACGAAATCCTCGTCGACCCACTGTGCTGTCAGACTRAGCATGCTCATGGGCTGACATCGCCAAATGTCAGTTGTGAAGCTAATAGCAGTGATGCCCATAGCAAGTAGCTCATAGATGTACGTTTCAACAACACTGTGTAACTCCGGTAGGGCAACATCTGAAAAATAGTGTGTACCGGGGCTCGACCAGTCAGCGAAAGCCAACATCATCCACGAAAGAGGACGATTGATTGTCAAGGGCAATTCAATTATCTTGGCTTTAATGGATTTCGCCTTTGAGTTGTCTTGCTGAAATGTTCTTACTCTTTCAAATGACTGCTCGACTTGAACTTATTTAGTTGTTGGGAGTGTGCGCTTAGTATTTTTCAGCTTTTGTTCTGTGTAGCGCTGTATTTTTCATGGTGTCGTTACATCATCTACCTACGTTATATAGGTATGCACGTCAGCTTTGACATCGGTTTTGCACATCGGCATTAAACTAGACATCGGGCCAATGTTGGCATTTTTAGCTATCGGCCGATTCCGATATGCTCACCGATATATCGTGCATCCCTAGTAGAAATGGTACGATAACTTGGCACTCCAAATGGAAAAGTTTGCTGACCGCTGGTGTAGCCAATTATCGGCAACTTCAGGAGCGTAACAGCAGAATCCACGAGGGCCAGCAGCAGCGGAGGACGAGGGTCGGGAACAGTTTATTTTCTTCTGGTTAGACTATATTGATCTCTGGCTCCCTCTTTTTAGTAATTTGTGTCTTCATTTTTAATCACAGTGCTTAAAGCATCAGACAAGCTCAGTAGCCTACACATAGTTGATTTTATAAAAATGTATGGTGTGTCTATATCTGAAAAAATACATGTTTAAAATGTTTGACCAATCCATTGGGGCTCATTGCTGTAGACAGAGTGGCTGTGTAATGTCTTTATATATGCATTTAGATTCTACTGGAGTGCACGCACACACACACACACCATCAACTGTTGTGTCACGCTTGGTCTGGCTCTCAGCAGGACTGTGTCATTTTACCCAGTATGTGTGTGTTGCGAGTTGCGACTCTCCCCACAATATACACACAATACTCAGACAATGAACACAATACACAATACATTTATCTCACAGTACTGATGTGAAATGATGCAAAAAAAATGAAAGAGAATGAATTTGATTCTTTCGGAAACCATGCGCATAGTCGGAGATGGAGTTTTGTGTTTATTATGGATCCCCATGGAGTTGGGAGAGCATGGCGCTTGCACTGCCAGGGTTGTGGGTTTGATTCCCGGGAGACTGTGTGTGTTCAGTGTAACAGAGCTAGCTGTAACAGAGCAGCTAGTCTTCCTGGGGTCCACACAAAACGCAAAACATGACATGATACAAAAGATTAATAGACAATAACTCAAGGACAGAACTACATAAATGTAAAATAAGAATACACACTTTTATACACTTAGGCTACTGTATATCTGTATATATACTGTATATTTTTATGTGTGTGTTTGTGTGTGTGTGTGTACCCATCACTCTCCAGCTGATAGGGACAAGCGCGACAGACTCCTGTGTAACAATGAGAGAAATTAAAGAGGAAGGAGAGAGAGAGAGAGAGAGAGAGAGAGAGAGAGACTGTAGTCTGTCACCATACACATCCTGTACTAGTGGCTCCTTCCATTCCTCTCCCCTGTCACCAACTCTCCACACACCCGCTGTCTCCCTCCTTCTCCTTTCCACCTCTTTCTCTGTCCTTCTCTCCATCCATCCATCTCTCTCTCTATCTATCCATTCACCCATCCATCCATCCATCCATCCATCCATCCATCCATCCATCCATCCATCCATCCATCCATCCATCCATCCATCCATCCATCCATCCATCCATCCATCTCTCTCTCACACTATCTCTCACACACTCTCTCTCTCTCTCTCTCTTTCTCTCACACTCTGCACCTTTGGAGTCTGTCACCATCTACATTACCCATACCTTTCTCTCCCTCTCTCTCTCTCATCCCCCTCCCCACTTCTCCCGCTCGCATCTCTTCTCCTGGCAGATGGACAGTGGTGGCAGGGTGAAGAGTGGTGAGGTTGTCTCTGTGGGGTTTGAGGGGGGTGATGTGGGGGACACTGGGGTCTTTTGATATCCAAACTGGCCCTCTGCTACCCTCAGGTGACCTACTATTGTCTCCATTGTTCTGCTGAAAATGGGTCAAGAAAGAGAAAAATGAACACAGGAGGGGGGTTAGGATGAGAAAAAGATGGAAAGATTGATTGGTAAGAAAGAAAGAGAAAAATTAACACTGAACATGGGGATGCACCAATGGGAGACAGATGGAGAGGTGATGTTCTATTTATTTGACTGGATTAAGTGTTTTTTTGGTATGGTACATTGTAGTGACCATATTGTGATTCAACTCAATGGACGGGTGGGGGTGCTTATTTTTGTCCTGTTACATACAAGTGAGTAATGGAAATGTTTGTTTTTGCATATCCCAACTCCCTCTGAGACACCTGCAGGGAGTGGGGTCACAGCCAGGGTCACCATATCCCAACTCCCTCTGAGACACCTGCAGGGAGTGGGGTTCACAGCCAGGGTCACCATATCCCACTCCCTCTGAGACACCTGCAGGGAGTGGGGTCACAGCCAGGGTCACCCATATCCAACCCTCCTATAGACACCTGCAGGGATGGGGTCACAGCCAGGGTCACCATATCCCAACTCCCTCTGAGACACCTGCAGGGAGTGGGTCACAGCCAGGTTCACCATATCCCACTCCCTCTAAGACACCTGCAGGGAGTGGGGTCACAGCCAGGGTCACCATATTCCAACTCCTCTGAGACACCTGCAGGGAGTGGGGACACAGCCAGGGTCACCATATCCCAACTCCCTCTGAGACACCTGCAGGGAGTGGGGTCACAGCCAGGGTCACCATATCCCAACTCCCTCTGAGACACCTGCAGGGAGTGGGGTCACAGCCAGGGTCACCATATCCCAACTCCCTCTGAGACACCTGCAGGGAGTGGGGTCACAGCCAGGGTCACCATATCCCAACTCCCTCTGAGACACTGCAGGGAGTGGGGTCACAGCCAGGGTCACCATATCCCAACTCCCTCTGAGACACCTGCAGGGATGGGGGTCACAGCCAGGGTCACCATATCCCAACTCCCTCTGAACACCTGCAGGGAGTGGGGTCACAGCCAGGGTCACCATATCCCAACTCCCTCTGAGACACCTGCAGGGAGTGGGTCACAGCCAGGGTCACCATATCCCAACTCCCTCTGAAGACACCTGCCCAGGGAGTGGGGTCACAGCCAGGGTCACCATATCCCAACTCCCTCTGAGACACCTGCAGGGAGTGGGGTCCCAGCCAGGGTCACCATTATACAGCACCCCTGGAGCAATTAGGGTTAAGTGGCTTACCGGAGGGCACAGCGACAGATATACAGTGATTCCTCCTTTAAAAGTTGCGTCATACTGCGGCACACCCTGCACGCTGCTGCAGCATTCTGTGGCACGTCATTTCATTCTCAGCCATTTCTTCTGTTACTGCAAGTTATTGCTAGTTTGACCACCAGAGGGCATCTTTGAGAAGCATTTGATAGTATTCCGTATTGGCATGACCAGAGAATTTAAAACCTTTTTTGTAATAACATAGTATATTGGATTGATTTTAAGAAATTTGGCTTAATTCATTTGATTACTATTATGGTGTTTCCATTCAGAGAAAAATTATCAGTTTGTAAATTCAGACCGTTTCACTCTTGGATTTGAGCGTTCTGGCCTTACACCCAAGCTAACGTTGGCTAGCTACTTCCAGACACAAATGAGACCACTCTGACCATTGGACTCGCCCTAGCAGAGCTGGTCTTCCCATTGTTTCCTATGGGGGAAATATAGGCATGTCTGTCTATTTCGCCAAATATCTCGCAATGTGTATATTTAGATTTTTTTCAAGTCGGGTGTAACCGGTGTGAAACGGCTAGCTAGTTAGTGGGGTGCGCGCTAATAGCGTTTCAATCGGTGACGTCACTCGCTCTGAGACCTGGAAGTAGTTTTCACCTTGCTCTGTAAGGGCCGTGGCTTTTGTGGAGTGATGGGTAACGATGCCTCGAGGGTGGCTGTTGTTTATGTGTGAAGAGGGTTCCTGGGAAGAGCCCAGGTAGGGGCGAGGAGAGGGACGGATGCTAAAACTGTTACACGGGCACCATTTTTATCAGGAGAATCTCCTCTTTATAATTATGTAAGTCTGGGCAGCGAGCTCGTTTGTCTTCGATCGCTAGACCAGAAATAGTCAGACGTTTACATTTTTTCCCTACTTTTTCATTACGCAGACATAAGCACAGTTGACACCATCGAGGTGCGGATGTTTATTTTCTACATCCACCGCTGAGCCCAGTTTCATAATATGACCATATTTCCCAGCTGCTTGCCATCGTTTTGAAGTAATCGCGAAAAAAACAGACCTTATTTAGTGCATTTTTCATCCTGCCAGCTCCCCCTTGTGGTGGTCTGGAGCAATGAAGCCGTTGACGCTGAGTACCTCTAAGTCCTGCGGTGCAAGCTTGCAACTTTTAAAGGAGGAACCACTGTAGGTACCAGGGTACCAAAAAGTTTCTTGGCCGCCCGGCTAAACTGAGCAATCGGGGGAGAAGCAATCGGGAATTCATTCTCTTCCTGTCTCTCTTTCCTTCTCTCCCATCTCTCTTTCCTTCGCTCTCCGTCTCTCTTTCCTTCTATCTCCTGTGTCGCTTCCTTCATTTTGGTCTCTCTCCCCATGTAGTGTAGTCTCTCTCCATATATTGTAGTCTCTCTCCCCATGTATTGTAGTCTCTCTCTCCATGTATTGTAGTCTCTCTCCATGTATTGTAGTCTCTCTCTCCATGTATTGTTGTCTCTCTCTCCATGTATTTTAGTCTCTCTCTCTCCATGTATTGTAGTCTCTCTCTCCATGTATTTGTAGTCTCTCTCTCCATGTAGTCTCTCTCTCTCTCCATGTATTGTAGTCTCTTCTCTCCATGTATTGTTGTCCTCTTCTCCATGTATTGTGTCTCTCTCTCCATGTATTTTAGTCTCTCTCTCTCCATGTATTGTGTCTCTCTCTCCATGTATTGTTGTCTCTCTCTCCATGATTTTAGTCTCTCTCTCTCCATGTATTGTAGTCTCTCTCTCCATGTATTGTTGTCTCTCTCTCCATGTTTTTAGTCTCTCTCTCTCCTGTATTTTTAGCTCTCTCTCTCCATGTATTGTAGTCTCTCTCTTCCATGTATTGTTGTCTCTCTCTCCATGTATTGCAGTCTCTCTCTCTCCATGTATTGTAGTCCTCTCTCCATGTATTGTAGTCTCTCTCTCCATGTATTAGTCTCTCTCCCCATGTATTTAGTCTCTCCTCTCCATGTTCATTTTGTCTCTCTCTCTCCATGTATTGTAGTCTCTCTCTCTCCATGTATTGTAGTCTCTCTCTCTCCATGTATTTTAGTCTCTCTCTCTCCATGTATTGTAGTCTCTCTCTCTCCATGTATTGTAGTCTCTCTCTTCCATGTATTGTTGTCTCTCTCTCCATGTATTGCAGTCTCTCTCTCCATGTATTGGCAGTCTGTCCTCTCCATGTATTGTGTCTCTCTCTCCATTATTGTAGTCTCTCTCTCTCCATGTATTGTAGTCTCTCTCTTCCATTGTATTGTAGTCTCTCTCTCCATGTATTGTTGTCTCTCTCTCCATGTATTGTAGTCTCTCTCTCTCCATGTATTTGTAGTCTCTCTCTCCATGTATTGTTGTCTCTCTCTCCATGTATTGTAGTTCTCTCTCTCCATGTATGTAGTCTCTCTCTCCATGTATTGAGTCTCTCTCTCCATGTATTGTAGTCTCTCTCTCCATGTATTGTTGTCTCTCTCTCCATGTATTGTTGTCTCTCTCTCTCCATGTATTGTAGTCTCTCTCTCCATGTATTGTAGTCTCTCTCTCTCCATGTAATTGTAGTCTCTTCTCTCCATGTATTGTTGTCTCTCTCTCCATGTATTGTAGTCTCTCTCTCCATGTATTGTTTCTCTCTCTCCATGTATTGTAGTCTCTCTCTCTCTTCCCCCATGTATTGTAGTCTTCTTCTCCATGTATTGTTGTCTCTCTCTCCATGTATTGTAGTCTCTCTCTCCATGTATTGTAGTCTCTCTCTCCATGTATTGTAGTCTCTCTCTTCCATGTATTGTTGTCTCTCTCTCCATGTATTGTAGTCTTCTCTCTCCATGTATTGTAGTCTCTCTCCCCATGTATTGTTGTCTCTCTCTCCATGTATTGTAGTCTCTCTCTCTCCATGTATGTAGTCTCTCCCCATGTATTGTAGTCTCTCTCTCCATGTATTGTAGTCTCTCTCCCACATGTATTTGTAGTCTCTCTCCACATGTATTGTAGTCTCTCTCCCATGTATTTGAGTCTCTCCCCCATGTATTGTAGTCTCTCTCCCCATGTATTGTAGTCTCTCTCTCCATATAGTGTAGTCTCTCTCCATGTATTGTAGTCTCTCTCTCCATGTTATGTAGTCTCCTCTCCCCAATGTATTTTTAGTTCTCTCTCCATGTATTGTAGTCTCTCTCCCCATTTATTGTAGTCTCCTCTCCCCATGTATTGTAGTCTCTCTCCCCATGTATTGTAGTCTCTCTCTCCATATATAGTCTCTCTCCATGATTGTAGTCTCTCTCTCCATGTATTGTAGTCTCTCTCCCATGATTGTAGTTTCTCTCTCCCCATGTTTATTATTTGTAGGTTCTCTCTCCCCATGTATTGTAGTCTCTCTCCATGTATTGTAGTCTCTCTCCCCATGGTATTGTAGTCTCTGGTCTCCCCATGTATTGTAGTCTCTCTCCCCATGTATTGTAGTCTCTCTCCCATGTATTGTAGTCTCTCTCCCCATGTATTGTAGTCTCTCTCCCATGTATTGTAGTCTCTCTCTCCATGTATTGTAGTCTCTCTCCCATGTATTGTAGTCCTCTCCCCATGTATTGTAGTCTCTCTCCCCATGTATTGTAGTCTCTCTCCCCATGTATTGTAGTCTCTCTCCCCCATGTATTGTAGTCTCTTCTCCATGTATTGTAGTCTCTCTCTCCATGTATTTTAGTCTCTCTCCCCATGTATTGTAGTCTCTCTACCCACATGTATTGTAGTCTCTCTCTCCATGTATTGTAGTCTCTCTCTCCATGTATTGTAGTCTCTCTCACCACATGTATTGTAGTCTCTCTCCCCATGTATTGTAGTCTCTCTCCCCATGTATTGCAGTCTCTCTCCATGTATGTAGTCTCTCTCCCCATGTATTGTAGTCTCTTCTCCCATGTATTGTAGTCTCTCTCCCCATGTATTTAGTCCTCCCTTCCCCATGTATTGTAGTCTCTCTCCCCATGTATTGTAGTCTCTCTCCCCATGTATTGTAGTCTCTCTCCCATGTATTGTAGTCTCTCTTCCATGTATTGTAGTCTCTCTCTCCAGTATTGTAGTCTCTCTCCCATGTATTGTAGTCTCTCTCCGTGTATTGTAGTCTCTCTCCCCGTGTATTGTAGTCTCTCTCCCCATGTATTGTAGTCTCTCTCCCCATGTATTGTAGTCTCTCTCTCCATGTATTGTAGTCCTCTCTCCACATGTATTGTAGTCTCTCTCCATATATTGTAGTCTCTCTCTCCATGTATTGTAGTCTCTCTCCATATAGTGTAGTCTCTCTCCATGTATTGTAGTCTCTCTCCCCATGTATTGTAGTCTCTTCCCCCATGTATTGTAGTCTCTCTCCATATATTGTAGTCTCTCTCCCATGATTGTAGTCTCTCTCCATATATTGTAGTCTCTCTCCCCATGTTTTGTAGTCTCTCTCTCCATATAGTGTATGTCTCTCTCCATGTATTGTAGTCTCTCTCTCCCCATGTATTGTAGTCTCTCTCCCCATGTATTGTAGTCTCTCTCCCCATGTATTGTAGTCTCTCTCTCCATGTATTGTAGTCTCTCTCCCCATGTATTGTAGTCTCTCTCCCCATGTATTGTAGTCTCTCTCCCCATGTATTGTAGTCTCTCTCCCCATGTATTTGTAGTCTCTCTCTCCATGTATTGTAGTCTCTCTCTCCATGTATTGTATCTCTCTCTCTCCATGTATGTAGTCTCTCTCTCCCCATGATTGTAGTCTCTCTCTCCATGTATTGTAGTCTCTCTCTCCATGTATTGTAGTCTCTCTCTCCACATGTATTGTAGTCTCTCTCCCCATGTATTGTAGTCTCTCTCTCCCCATGTATTGTAGTCTCTCTCCATGTATTGTAGTTCTCTCCTCCATTATTGTAGTCTCTCTCTTCCCATGTATTGTAGTCTCTTCTCTCTCCATGTATTGAGTCTCTCTCTCCACATGTATTGTGTCTCTATCTCCATGTATTGTAGTCTCTCTCTCCATGTATTGTAGTTCTCTCTCCCATGTATTGTAGTCTCTCTCCCCATGTATTGTAGTCTTTCTCTCCATGTATTGTAGTCTCTCTCTCCATATTGTATCTCTCTCTCATGTATTGTAGTCTCTCTCTCCATGTATTGTAGTCTCTCTCCCCATGTATTGTAGTCTCTCTCCCCATGTTATTGTAGTCTCTCTCTCCATGTATTGTAGTCTCTCTCTCCATGTATTGTAGCTCTCGTCTCTCCATGTATTGTAGTCTCTCTCCCCATGTATTGTAGTCTCTCTCCATGTATTGTAGTCTCTCTCGCCCATGTATTGTAGTCCTCTCTCCCCATGTATTGTAGTCTCTCTCCCCATGTATGTAGTCTCTCTCTCCCCATGGATTGTAGTCTCTCCCCATGTATTGTAGTCTCTCTCTCCATGTATTGTAGTCTCTCTCACCACATGTATTGTAGTCTCTCTCTCCCCATGTATTGGGAAGTAGGTCCCAAAGTGCTCTTCCAAGCATTAAAGTGCTCTTCCAAGCATTAAAGTGCTCTTCCAAGCATTAAGGTGAGCAGTCATCACTCGTGTGGGACACTTACTGATGCAGTTTTCTGTTATTTTCTTTTCATTACACAGGAAGTCAACCAAGTCTGTTTTATCTATTTACAACAGTTCCGCTCTCATTTCGAAAAGTCTATCCAACATTCCCCCTCTGGCCACCAAGCCTCGGTGTGAAATAGAACATCGTCATTCTCTGATGGCGTGTGCGCAGTGGATGTGGTTTGATGTAGTTTACAATGGAAGTTACCTGCTGCAGTACGTCTCAGAGTTCTGTGCTCAGCTCTTTTGCTGCCAGTTACTCTCTATGTATTATATGATGCGTCCATATGACAGAGGGAGACCCATAACTCGAGTGCAGAGGACTGCCCGCCATCCTGCCATAGATGGAGCCCCATCTGTGCAAAAGCCCACCGTTCAATCCCATGGAATCTGTTTCATCAATATAGCCACGCAGCTCACTGAACATCCCATATTCCGTTTCATGCTCGGGAATCACAAGACAGGACAATATATCCTTGTGAATAGCATAACCCAACATGTATAGTGAACAAAAGTCAATGCATGGGCATCTCMGCCCTAACAGCTAACGTCCATTTGGAGAGCATAAGCTGGGGAGTTTTTGAGTCGTTCAGTCAGAGTATAAATTCGTTGTTGAACAGTGTTATCTGACAAAGGTGTTTCTGTGTCTCTGCCTCACCACAAATTGTTTTCACCATATTAATTGCAGCCGGTAATATCAAAGTCTCTGCAATAGTGTAGTTTCATAGTGTTCACCGTGGGAATGATTCAAGTGCAACGGTCAAGTGCGGCCTTTTCCCATGATCTAAGGGCACGCTTGTTGAATTTTATCTTTTAGATTTGAATAGTTTGATTTACATTTTGAAGGTTAACCACATGACAATGATTTTGAGATACAAAGACGATTTTATAATATATATATATTTTTTGTGTGTGTGTGTGTGTGTGT
>NC_036851.1:38384909-38390305 GCF_002910315.2 Salvelinus sp. IW2-2015 | reverse complement strand
TGTGTGTGTGTGTGTGTGTGTGTGTGTGTGTGTGTGTGTGTGTGTGTGTGTGTGTGTGCGTGTGCGTGTGTGTGTATATATATATATTATATATATCTTTTTTTTCAGGCATTTTGGAAATTCTCACGACCCCTTGTTTGGGAACCATTAGAATACATGGAATGGTATTAAACATGTGGAAACCACACTTTTTTTGCCTTTCCTTCTATCGTTCCTCCCACCAGCCTCCTCTGGTGTGCGTGCGTGCTTGTAGTGATGAGTGTGTAATTAGTGGTGGTAACTGGTCACTGCCTTGGGCCAGACAGACTGCTTCTCAGAACAACAATAATCTATTTGTAACACTGCCAGGGTGGAGACATTTATACAATATACAGCAGTGGAGGCTGTTGAGGGGAGGACGGCTCATAATAATGGCTGGAACAGAGCACATGGAATAGCATCAAACACATTGAAACCATGTGTTTGATGTATTTGTTACCTTTCCACTTATTCCGCTCCAGTCATTACAATGAGCCCATCCTCCCCAATGAACGTACCAGCATCCTCCTGTGATATACAGTAGATCCACGGACAGGGACATTTCTCCCGCTTTTCTCTCTCCTCTTTCTCTTCATCTCTCTCACCATACAACAGTACCCATCACAACCAATCTCTCTCCCAGGATGCGTTAACTTCTCTGGGATATGTGGGACTCTAACGTCCCACTTGGCCAAAAGCCAGTAAAAATGCAGAGCGCCAAATTCAAATAAATTACTATAAAAATCAAACTTTCATGAAATAAAACATAAAAGAAACCAAATTAAAGCTACACTTGTTGTGAATCCAGCCAACATGTCTGATTTCAAAAAGGATTTATGGCGAAAGCACACCAAACGATTATGTTAGGTCAGTACATAGCCACAGAAAAACAGCCATTTTTCCAGCCAAAGAGAGGAGTAACAAAATGCAGAAATAGAGATAAAATTAATCACTAACCTTTGATGATCTTCATCAGATGACACTCATAGGACTTCATGTTACACAATCGACAACAGATCTGGTGTTATCTATTATACACGAGGTTCCGCTGCTCACTTCTCGAAAGAAGTCTTATCCACCACATCCACCTCTGGCCACCAAGGGCCTCCGTGTGAGAATGAAAACATCGTCATTCTGGCTGTGATGGGGTGGTGCGCTAGTGTGGATGTGTATTGAATACATAAGTTAATACAATGGAGTAGCGCCTGCTGCCAGTACGTCTCAGAAAGTTCTCATGTGCTCAGTCTCTTTTGACTAGCCAGGTTACTTCTCGACTGTTATTATTAATATGGATGCCGTGTCCACTCAGCAGTGTGGAGCCAGTCAGAGAGACCCATAAAACTTCGAGTGAGTAGCAGTAGGAATCCTGCCAGCACGATTTCGGCGCCATAGAGTGAGGGAGCTCCGCAAATCGTGGTGCAGCAACCAGCTCCCGACCGGTTCGTAAAATCCCAATGTGAGATATATTTCGGTGTTTCATCAATATAGCTCACGATTCATGCTCAATAGCTGAGAAAACAAACATTCCCACTAATTCGCGGAGATCTTTCATGCCTCGTGGAACAATCCACAAGACCATGCACTGCCTGTCTCTAAGAAGATATATCAAACTTGTAAGTAGCAATAACCCAACAACATGGGTCCATAGTGGACCTTCAGAGAAGTCACATGCGGAATGGAGCATCTCTGCCCTACAAGGGCTAACGATCCAAATTTGTGAGTGCAGCATAGTGCTGAGAAATGAAGCATTTTTGGGAGTTCAAGTTGCAGGGTCAGGAGTATTAATTTTAAGTTGTTGAAAAGCCCGAGCTGATTTGAGTGCTGCAAAAAGCCGTGTATTCTGTGCTGTCTCTGACCTCACCACAAATTGTTTTCAACCAATATTAACCTGTTCGAGGCAGCCGATCTAGTCCAGGACAGAGTGAATCTCTCGTGCGAAATAGTAATGAAGGTCATAGCATAGTGTGCACGTGATGGAATGAGTGTCTACACTTGGATGGTACAACGTTCCGAGAGCGAGAGCACTATATTACCGAACAAGTGGAAATCTAAGGGCGAGCGACATTGTATGAAATAAAATAATATAAATCTTATTGGAGAGTAGATATTGAAAATAGGGTATTGATTACGATTTTGAAGGTTAACACATGGACAATTGATTTTGAGATACGAGAAAGACAGAATAATTGAAGAGATAATATATGATATATATTTTATGAGATTTGGTGTGTGGTGTTTAGCTTTTGATGTGTGTGTGATTGTGTGTTCAAGGTAGTACGCGGTATTAGAAGACAGGTGGATAAATATGTCGTAGTAAAGTGTGTGTGTGCGTTAGTGACAGGTAGTGTGTGTGAGTATATCATTGAGATAAAATCTAGTACATAAACTATATATACTTTTTTTTTGCAGGGCAATATAATTATTGGGAAATTCTCACGACCCCTTGTTTGGAACCATAATTACGAAGAATACATGGAATGGTATTAAACCATGTGGAAACCACACTTTTTATTGCCTATCCTATTCTGAAATAACAAGTAACAATGAAGGTATCGTTCCTCCCACCAGCCTCCTCTGGTGTTGCGTTAGCCGATGTGCTGTATGTATGTATGGTGTGTAACTTAAGATGGTTGGATAAACATTGCCGTCACTGCACTTAGGGCAGAAACATGTGTACTAGCATCTTATCTGCAAAGTATACTTCTATAATAAACATGAGTAATGTAATAAACCCTCACAGGGTAGAAGAACAATCAGATATTTATACTAACAATACCGCAGTGGAGGACTGAATTGTGAGGGGAGTGTATCGCTGGCAGATATATATAATCTGCTGATACAATGGCAAACATGGTAAGTAAGCATTCAAAGACATTGAAACCATGAGTGTACTCTAGACTGTAGTGTTGTTAAACAACTTATCCCACTAATAATTCCGCTCAATGATACAAACTTACCCTAATCGAGCCAATTCCATCCCCAATAAAGTTAGAACATTACTCAGGTGCTTATCCTCTCTTGGGTGCAGTGAGTACAAGTATGATCGGTACAGGACTATTTGCTGCGCCTTTTAACATCTTCTAGTAACTCTCTTCACCATTACTAACTCTCCCATCACAAACAATACAATCTCCTCTCATGGCTATGCGTTTAGACTATTCTCAAATGGAAGATAATGGGTGGTTACTCTGATACTTCGCTATTTGTCCAAAAACGCCAGTAAATGAATGAGTGATGCTCTCCCTAGAATTTCAAATAATTACTATAAAATCCAACTTTCATGAAATACACATGAAAAGAAACCAAATTAAAGTCTACCACTTGTTGTGAATCCAGCCAACATGTCTGATTTCATAAAAGGATTTATGGCGAAAGCACACCAAACGATTATGTGTAGTCAGTACATAGCCACAGAAAAACATAGCCATTTTTCCAGCCAAAGAGAGAGGTAACAAAATGAAACAGAAAATAGGATAAAATTAATTCACTAACCTTTGATGATCTTCATCAGATGACACTCATTAAGACTTATGTTACACAAACATGTATGTTTTGTTCGGTAAAGTTCATATTTATATCCAAAAATCTGGGTTTGTAGAGGGACGCTACTGTCTCACTTGCCAAAAGCCAGAGAAAATGCAGAGCGCCATATTCAAAAAATTACTATAAAATCTAACTTTCATTAAATCACACATGAAAGATACCAAATTAAAGCTACACTGGTTGTGAATCCAGCCAACATGTCAGATTAAATAGCCTTTCGCGAAACCACTAATCATAAGACTTAGTGTCTCGAGTTAGTCACCATAGTACAACGAGCAGGAGAAGTATAACGAAACAATAGCGTGCGTTCACCCAGACGATCTACTTCACCTGCAGGCGCGACACAAAATGCAGAAATAGAAAATAGAATTCATGCCTTACCTTTGACGAGCTTCTGTCTGTTGGCACTCCAATATGTCCAATAAACATCACAAATGGTCCTTTTGTTCAATTAATTCTGTCGATATATATCCAAAAATGTCAATTTATTTGGGACGTTTTGATCCAGAAAAACACCAGTTCCAACTCGTGAACGTGACTACAAAATATCTCAAAAGTTACCTGTAAACTTTGCCAAAACATTTCAAAGCTACTTTTTGTTATATACAACCTTAGGTATTTTCTTTACGTAAATAATCGATACAATTGAAGAGGATGATCGTGTTCTCAATACAGGATTAAAACAATCTGTAGCTAGCTTTCTGGTCATGCCTCTAACAAACAGTACACAACAATTGACCCTGATTCAAAATGGCCGTACTTCTTCATTACACAAAGGAAAAAACCCTCAACCAATTTCTAAGACTGTTGACATCCAGTGGAAGCGTAGGAAACTGCCAAGAAGGTCAATTAGGAATCTGTATTCCCAATTGAAAACCCATTGAAAAGACAGTGACCTCCCAACAACAAACAAAACATCTGAATGGTTTGTCCTCGGGTTTCGCCTGCTAAATAAGTTCTGTTATACTCACAGACATGATTCAAACAGTTTTAGAACTTCAGAGTGTTTTCTATCCAAATCTACTAATAATATGCATTAAATTATCTCCTGGGGATGAGTAACTGGCAGTTGAATTTGGGTATGCTTTTTATCCAACGTGAAAATGCTGCCCCCTACCATAGAGAAGTTAACTAGGGAAGTCAGTTAAGAACACATCTTATTTTCAAATGACGGCCTAGGAACGCGTGGGTAATGCCTTGTTTAGGCACTTAACTTAACTTGGCAGAACGACAGATTTTACCTTGTCAGCTTCAGGGATTCAATTTTGTAACTTTACAGTTAACTAGTCCAACGCTCTAAACCACCTGCTTTACATTGCACTCCACGAGGAGCCTGCCTTTACGTAATGCAGTAAGAAGCCAAGGTAAGTTGTAGCTAGCATTTACGCTTATCTTATAAAAAACAATCAATCAATCAAGTCATAATCACTAGTTTAACTACACATGGTTGATGATATTCTAGTTTATCTAGCGTGTCCTGCCGTTGCCATATAATCGATGCGGTGCGCATTCGCGAAAAAGGACTGTCGTTGCTCCAACGTGTACCTAACCATAAACATCAATGCCCTTTCTTAAAATCAATACACAAATATATATTTTTTAAACCTGCGTATTTAGTTAATATTGCCTGCTAACATGAATTTATTTTAACTAGGAAATGGGTGTCACTTATCTTGCAACAGAGTCAGGGTATATGCAGGCAGTTTTGGGCCGCCTGGCTCGTTGCGAACTGTGTGAAGACTATTTCTTCCTAACAAAGACAGCCAACTTCGCCAACGGGGGATAGATTTAACAAAAGCCGCATTTGCGAAAAAAGCACAATCGTTGCACGACTG
>NC_036851.1:38378242-38384884 GCF_002910315.2 Salvelinus sp. IW2-2015 | reverse complement strand
ACACTACATTATGTTTTGTTCGGTAAAGTTCATATTTATCATCAAAATCTGGGTTTAGGCAGGGACGCTACTGTTCACTTGCCAAAAGCCAGAGAAAATGCAGAGGCGCCATATATCAAATTACTATAAAAACTAACTTTCATTTAAATCACACATGAAAGATACCAAATTAAAGCTACCTTGGTTGTGAATCATGCCAAACATGTCAATTTCAAAATAGCCTTTCGGCGGAAAGCAAACCAATGCTTTGCTGAGTTAACATAGGATTTACTAACACCACCCATAGTAAACAAAAAAAGATATTTGCCACTCTCAGCCCAGGCCGCACAGACCAAACAAAACAGAGCACGATAATAAATAAAATTCATCCTTACCTTTGACGACTTCTTGTATGGCACTCAATATCTCCCATAAACATAAAATGTTCTTTTTTCCATTAAATTCTGCTCCTATCTGTCTACATAGTCAATCTATGAGTCAATATAATTTCGGCGCCAACACCCGCCGCTCCCCATCAATCCTCAGCATTACTACTCTCCAAGCCATCTCTTGCACCAAACCAAGTGAGGAACATCCGAGCAAGGACATTCCAGACCCATATAACAAACTCAAAATCAGAGACGCGTAACTTTGCTTCACGAATACATGCTCACTCGACGAGAGCTAACGGAGTCGCTCCAGCCTACTGTTCCCTTCACGCCACCCTCCGCGACAGGACCCCACAATTGACATTCTCTGCATGAATAAGAGGTACCAAATCGGAGCGCTTAGCACTACCAAATGATCTCCAATAAATACGCTTTACACTTCAGTTAACGAATCAAGAATATTTGCCATAATAGACATCATTCCAAACAACATACTTATCGTATAAACCCTCAAAGTCCTATTTTCTTAGTTCACATCTTGTTATCTAACGGAAATATAATAACCCCAACACCTAATCTAGAATGCCACCCAGAGCTTGTCCAATGATCTGTTCCAATACACCCATGGAATTATAACTACAATCCCTAATAAGTACTTTCTGAGTCTTCTCGCTCCTTCAATCCCTCTTAAATCTAAAATCCCAGCGTGACACACAAAGTGACCCTGAATTCCAAAAATGCCCGTAATTCATCTTAATCATCCAATAATTCTTGCCACAACCCCCCCCCCAACAGACCATCACCCCCAATTTCGAGCTCGTTGATCAGTGGAACTGAAGACTTTATGCTACGACTCATAACTTGCTCCCATTGAACACCCAGACACCGCCCCGTTCCACGATTCATGCATCGCATATTCCCCATGAAAGCTATTGTACAAAACCCACATGAATCCGTTCCAACCACCCCAACTAAACGAAGATCGTGAAATTACTGTTCTAGTCACAGAGGCAATCTGAAACAAATGCTTCCCCCCTTAAACTTCTAATACTTAAAGTCTGTGTCATTATACCCTTACAAATCTATTGTATCTCACCAAAGTCTTTTGTAGATAATCTCCCAGAGATATCCTTTGCTACAGTTACCTAATACTAATGCCTTTGTAAATTACTTATTTCTAATAGACGTAACTTCGCCTGAAACTCATTGTATATATAGCTTTTTATGACACAAAACCCATGAACCCTGCTGCCCTCCACCCACCTAGTGAAAGCCTAAATCTTAGCGGAGATCAATATAAAAAAACACCATGTACTTACCTTTCCCGAAATGGACGCTAGGAAACGAGCTCCATTGGTTGTTTGACATGCCTTTTTTAGCCTTAAACTGTGGGGCTCTCCGCTACCGAACAGACTTTACTCTGCTCGGACAACAAATTCCCAAAACATTTAAATCTAATCCTATAACAGAATAGTAATCTCCCTCCAACGCTCTAACCCATCAGCTGTCTTTCCACTGCACTCCACGCTAGGGCGAGCCCTGCATGTACGGTTGCAGTAAGAACCCACAAGGTAATTTTAGCTAGCATTACGCCTTATCTTACTAAACAAAACTCATCAATCAAACTCATACCAGTCCCCACTAGCCACATTACTTCATCTACACCCACTCGTTCTTCTATAAAATTCTTATAGTTTATATAGCTTGCCTCGTTGCATATATCCGATGCCCCGGCGCTTCGCGAAAAGACTGTTCCCCGTCGAATCCATGTCTAGCGCTATACCTAAGCGTAAAACTTAATAGTATTTCTTATACCTCCCCATTACCGACACAAATATATATTTTATAAAATCCCCGCAGACAATACTATACTATTGAATATTGAGGGTATGCTAACTGAGACCTGTGATGATTTACTATCAAATGTTTCATCTATCTGAACCAGTGGTAGATGCCCCAGCCCATGTGGACCGCCCTCTCCTTCAATGATGAGCGAGTCATTAAAAGTGTGCAAGACTATTTCTTCCTAACTCCAAGACAGCCCACTGCCCGCACTAACGGGATGACAGAATTTAACATATAATCACGCCCCACTTTTGCGAAAAAAGCACATCAGTCTCAGCTGCATTAATAGATCCACACTCCTCAACACTCCCACACCCCAAGATGCCATATAGACTTAAAATCCCAATACACAGAAGTATATTTTTTGCAATAATATAGAAACAAGTACTTGTATTAGCAAGGGCTAAGCTTATATCCAAGTGACTTGTTCTTTCCCTTCTCTTGCGTTAATTAACGCCAAGAAATTCAGTGGCGAACACCAGCTGACCTTTTCCATCAAACTCTGGAGCCGCTGCATCGTTGCCAACAACTACTTTCCCAGATCATTCGTATTAAAACCATAAAATTGGCCTGTACCAGGAATCTTTAAGATATGGTGCAACCCCCCTTTCGAATTGACAAACACCGAGATAACCACATTTCACTGAAAGAATACTTCTGTAATTTCGAGATTCTAGTTTCCGGATCTCGACTTTATGATCTCAGAGCCTCAATTTCGTGTCAGTTATCTCGTATAATTCAAGTCCCGCAAATTATGATAAGAGCAGTCTGAAACCCTTGAGCCGATTCCGAAACCTGCATGAACGCATAAACCAGGTAAAACACATTCTCTCACACAGCCAATATTTGGTGCGTGCAATAGCCTCTCAACATTCACACGCTAAAAATGCTTCAGCATTCACGCATTTTTATGACTTCAGTCTCACAACTCCCCCCGAGCCATTGAGAGTGGTTATTGTACACGCTGTGAACAGAAATGGACCCAGACTGTTAAGGGGATCTTGCCCCAGCCTAGTCGTCAACTAGCGTTTCACCCTGTCTCAACCACCCAATCCTTAGACTTTTGGTAGTTGCTCCACTAAACACACCTCGCGAAAGATGTTAAACGCTGTTCCGGCGAAGGTGGCTTTGTCCCCATAAGTGTTCCTTGTTCCCGTCTGCGTCACAGGTTAAAATCGTGAGGAGGGCGCAAGCCTTACTTCACCTGTTTACTGTACCGTTGCATATACTCACCTACATACATATATCCCAAACACCTGAATTATTATGACACCGTATACCCTAACTGGTTCCGTTCTTAGATCCACCTTGAAGGGTATAGTTTAATTTTCTCAAACCCATGATGACAATACTAAAAGTTAAAATTGTGTAACCACTTCTAGTTAATTTTTTATTTTTCGTCATCTTCACCAACATAGAGATAACAAAATTTGACCCCGTATGATCTCGCCACGACTCGCCCCTTTTTGACACGTCACCCATATCCTGGTATGATCCGTGTTATCATAGTCCCCCTAGGAACAAATCCAACCTTGTCGTCCACTGGTTACTCTTCCTCTTCCGCCTTCACCATTGCTGGTCAACCGACCCGAGATGCCCAGGTAATAAATGAATCCAAAACCCGA
Source organism: Salvelinus sp. IW2-2015 (assembly GCF_002910315.2). Taxonomy (NCBI): domain Eukaryota; kingdom Metazoa; phylum Chordata; class Actinopteri; order Salmoniformes; family Salmonidae; genus Salvelinus; species Salvelinus sp. IW2-2015. The sequence goes on along the minus strand of NC_036851.1, from coordinate 38,381,046 downwards.
TAAAGCCCCTATGTTTATAAACGTCTCCGATGTTTATTTATCCCCTCACAGCATCGCTGAATCCCATAGACAGCATTCACCATATGACCCCTTAATTCCTGCCCATGACATCACAGCCTATTTCTCGCTTCATGATGCCGCGCAAGTCCATGTCCTTCTCCTGCCGTGCGCCCGATGAGGATGCGCACAGACCAAGCTGGACTGCTGTTTACTATACATACTCAATCAATCCTTATCCCAGGTCGCTTTAACCCACATGGCTTCAATAGGCCACCATTTTCCTCGTTCCCAACGAAACTTAAGGTAACTGAGCCTGAAACACTCACCGCCCCGTAGCACTCACGTCCTTCATCTGTATTGACGACCGTCTTTTGCCAATGTAGTGTGACTGTAGACCGTGAAGTTGAAATCCTAAGTCCATCAATCGCGCTGCAAGCCACTAGCCCTGACACCCTGCTTACACGCCACTAACAATTCTCCAGTCAGGTCAGTCTTGTGCTGGCTGTCCTGTGTTCGCTTGGCTGCGCTGTCAATTGAACAAGACAGATCTCTCTTCCTCCATTCCCCCCTTTCTTCAGCCCTCCTCTTCCGCAGTCTGGCTCTACCCTGATGCCAATTGTTCCTTCATGCTTGTTGTTGGTGTTGTGTGTGTATCCTCGTGCCCAATAGATCTCTCAGGGTGGTCTGTGATCCAATTTTAACTGCACCACTCCCTTATCCATGGCTCGTGTAGCAAGGATGTTGTGTTTGTGGGTTGATTACTAGCGCTTATCATCAGAATATGTATTCATTGCTGTGTTCACTACTAGCTCTCACTCGCGACCACATATTTGAGGATGCGCCTCCAATGTGTGTGTGCTTATTCAGGTGTAAGCGTCTTGTGGTATGCAGCCCCCTGTGGTATGTTCTTGGAGAAAAGCCCGCTCCTCTCATGCGTGCTAAGCTCTGTTGTGTGGTGTATACCTCAAGCAGATGTATATACTAGTAGCCAAACATAGGAGAGAAGAAAGTGTATTTCAGTTATTACAATGCTGGTCTCCTTATGTGTATGAATTTAGTCTTGAGTATGGGCAAATGACTAAGCACACATAACAAAATGAACCTAAGATCAATTATCAAAAAACTATACTACTAAGCATTCTTAATTGTTCTACCACGTATTTCCATTTCAAAATAGCATTTTCTTGTATTCTTAAAATATACAGATATTTGCAATTTGCCGACTATAACCGCAAGCCGCAACAAACCTGCTCAATCAGATACCGAAACTCGTACATCTATATTATTGCTATTACATTAGTTGAATTGCACTACTGGAATACTCGCTATACACTTGCCCAATATGTTATATTATGTAGAAAATGAACTCACCCCAAAACATACATACAACTGGCAAAATACACCTACTCATTATATTTCGCCTGTCTCGGCCGCTGTACAACCTTCAAATTCAAATATACTTCAGCATGCTTACCGCAGATTTTTCAAAGTTTTTTCGGCATAACCATAGTCACTCACTTCTACGTTTACCTAACCATAAACATCAATGCCTTTCTTAAAATCAATAGACAGAAGTATATATTTTTAAATATATAGAAATCCAGGTTAGCAGGCAATATTAACCAGGTGAAATTGTGTCACTTCTCTTGCGTTCATTGCACGCAGAGTCAGGSCATATGCAACAGTTTGGGCCGCCTGGCTCGTTGCGAACTAATTTGCCAGAATTTTACGTAATTATGACATAACATTGAAGGTTGTGCAATGTAACAGGAATATTTAGACTTATGGGTGCCACCCGTTCGATAAAATACGGAACGGTTCCGTATTTCACTGAAAGAATAAACGTTTTGTTTTCGAGATTATAGTTTCCGGATTCGACCATATTAATGACCTAAGGCTCGTATTTCTGTGTGTTATTATGTTATAATTAAGTCTATGATTTGATAGAMCAGTCTGACTGAGCGATGGTAGGCACTAGCATGCTCGTAAGCATTCATTCAAACAGCAATTTTGTGCGTTTTGCRAGCAGCTCTTCGCAATGCTTCAAGCATTGAGCTGTTTATGACTTCAAGCCTATCAARTRKCGAGATTAGGCTGGTGTAACCGATGTGAAATGGCTAGCTAGTTAGCGGGGTGCGCGCTAATAGCGTTTCAAACGTCACTCGCTCTGAGACTTTGAGTAGTTGGTCCGCCTGCTCTGCATGGGTAACGCTGTTCGAGGGTGGCTGTTGTCGATGTGTTCCTGGTTCGAGCCCAGGTAGGGGCGAGGAGAGGGACGGAAGCTATACTGTTACACTAGCTTTCTTACATGGCACATATTGCACTTTTACTTTCTCCAACACTTTGTTTTTGCATTATTTAAACCAAATTGAACATGTTTCATTATTTATTTGAGGCTAAATTGATTTTTTTTAATGTATTATATTAAGTTAAAATAAGTGTTCATTCAGTATTGTTGTAATTGTCATTATTACAAATAAAGAAATAAAAAATTGTCCGATTAATCGGTATCGCCTTTTTTGGGTCCTCCAATAATCGGTATGGTATCGGTGTTGAAAAATCATAATCGGTCGACCTCTACTTCAGTTACAGTGTTCTGTTTACTTCTCTGTGGGCCCATCTGGCCTAACACAACTAGAGTAATGATCACAGACACAGGCATAGACTAGTGTTATCTCCATGTCTTTCCAATAGAACATGTTTGGGACAGATATTGTGCAGATATGACCCTTATCTGCTGAACTTTCACACTTAGTTTGTGTGTGCAAAATGTACATGGGTCTGTCCCTGCGTGCGCACGCGTG
>NC_036851.1:38373242-38375742 GCF_002910315.2 Salvelinus sp. IW2-2015 | reverse complement strand
GTGTGTGTGGTGTGTGTGTGGTGTGTTGTGTGTGTGTGTGTGTGTGTGTGTGGTGTGTGTGTGTGTGTGTTGTGTGTGTGTGTGTGTGTTGTGTGTGGTGTGTGTGTGTGTGTGTCAGGCCTGTTTGGTGTTTGTGTGTGTGGTGTCAGGGCTGTGTGTGTACCTTCTGATGCTGCTGACAGATTGAGAGGGGGGTGGAGTAGCCTTGTAATTACCAGACTACTGATTACTGCTGCAGCGAACAATCATGTAAGCTCGCAAGATCAAGCAGCTTGTGAGGCTAGGGGTGGAGAGGAGTGTGGCACATCACTGTAGTAATGACAACTCTTACCCAATTACCGGCTAGGCTTGCTCCTCTCTCTCTCTTCTGTCTGGACTAGATTATTTTTTTGTTCATGTAACAGGAGTTGGGAGGTTGTTGTGTAGTGTGATAACACCTCAGAACCAGCTGAGCAAAAAGGTTGTTTGGTGAGCGGTCACATCTCAGTCAACAGAGTCAAGCATCCTGGTCTTACAGAGTGAGCGGTCACATCTCAGTCACAGAGTCAAGCTCCTGGTCTTACAGAGTGAGCGGTCACATCTCAGTCACAGAGTCAAGCATCCTGGTCTTACAGAGTGAGCGTCACGTCTCGGTCAACAGAGTCAAGCATCCTGGTCTTACAGAGTGAGGGTCACATCTCAGTCACAGAGTCAAGCATCCTGGTCTTACAGAGTGAGCGGTCCCGTCTCGGTCACAGAGTCAAGCATCCTGGCTTTACAGAGTGGGCGGTCACAATCTCAGTCACAGAGTCAAGCATCCTGGTCTTACAGAGTGAGCGGTCCACATCTCAGTCACGAGATCAAGCATCCTGGTCTTACAGAGTGAGCGGTCACATCTCAGTCACAGAGTCAAGCATCCTGGTCTTACAGAGTGAGCGGTCACATCTCAGTCACAGAGTCAAGCATCCTGGTCTTAACAGAGTGAGCGGTCACATCTCAGTCACAGAGTCAAGCATCCTGGTCTTACAGAGTGAGCGGTCACGTCTCGGTCACAGAGTCAAGGCATCCTGGTCTTACAGAGTGAGCGGTCACGTCTCGGTCACAAACAGAGTCAGACAATCCAGTCAGTCAGATCAGAACGTCCTGGTTCTGAAGAGGTAGTGGTCGTTGCCCAGAGACATGTGACTGTATCATTTATCTTAGAAGCCTGGACCAACTGCTCTTTCTCTAGTCAAGTTCTGTTTTTACTCCTAAGAATGGATTGGACAGTCACCATGTCCACGGGTGTTATGGCCTCATTCATCACGTGGAGGAGTGTGTGTGTCTGTGTGTGCGTGTGTATGATTCATGTGTCTCTTGGCTGTCCTCCTGGTGCTTCATAGAAAGCCCTGGAGATTAATGGAGAGAGGGCAGACCTCCAGGCCCTCCAGCCGAGCACCCAGCTGCCTAGCCTTACAGCCCCACACAGGGCTCTCCACTTTGGACATACTATAGCCTGCTGACCTGTTCCCTGCTGCCCTGGAGGTCATGTCCTGGAGTGATAGTGCTGCATGCTAGTTAGTGATGCTGTTTTATCTCTGGCTGTGTGCTATATATTTGGCTTGGCCTACATGCGGTACAGGCCTGAAGTTCGTCTTACTGGAGCAACAGCCATGTCAGGATAATACAACTGAAGAAAGGACCATTCCTTTAACATTATATACAACCACACACACAGCCACCTAAACAGTAGTACGTTTCCTGGATGGACACATGACAAGCCATCACATACTTTAAGTGTTTCACTGAGTCTGGGCAAAATGCCTCATAGTTTATCCTTATTCAAACCGCTGATGTTGTGTAAATGTTTTGAAAGTCCGTCACAGTAGCCTTGAGCAGGTTTCATACGCCACACAGATGTGTCACGACTTCCACCGAAGGTGGTTCCTCTCCTTGTTCGGGTGGCGCTCGGCGGTCGGCGTCGCCGGTCTACTAGCCATCACCGATCCATTTTTCTTTTTCTGTTTGTTTTGTCTTTGGTTAATTCACACCTGGTTTTCATTTGCTTTAATACCTGTGTGTATATTTACCCCTGTTTCCCCGCGTAGGTTTGTGCGGATTATTTTCATGTTGCTTGTGGAGGCTTTCCTCAATTTATTCGCGTGTGTTTATTATAGTAAGGAGCGTTGGTATTTTGACAGTTACTCCTTCCATGAGTAACTGTGAGTTCCCATTGTCTGGCGCGTTTTTTTGGTGATTGTACCTGTACCGTTTTTGGACTTGCCTATTAATTTGGGCTAGGGGGCAGCATTTTCACGTTCGGATGAAAAGCGTGCCCAGAGTAAACTTCCTGCTACTCTGGCCCAGATGCTAATATATGCATGTTATTAGTAGTATTGGATAGAAAACACTGAAGTTTCTAAAACTGTTTGAATGATGTCTGTGAGTATAACAGAACTCATATGGCAGGCGAAAACCTGAGAAAAATTCAACCAGGAAGTGGGAAATCTGAGGTTTGTAGTTTTTCAACTCATTGCCTATC
>NC_036851.1:38349902-38372477 GCF_002910315.2 Salvelinus sp. IW2-2015 | reverse complement strand
TGTATCTTTTATCAATGTTTATTATGAGTATTTCTGTAAATTGATGTGGCTCTGTGCAAATTCACGGGATGTTTTGGAGGCAAAGGCAAATGTAAACTGAGGTTTTTTGATTTAAATATGAACTTGATCGAACAAACATACATGTATTGTGTAACATGTTGTCCCGGGAGTGTCATCTGATGAAGAATATCAAAGGTTAGTGATTCATTTTATCTCTATTTCTGCTTTTTGTGACTCCTCTCTTTGGTTGGAAAATGGCTGTATGCTTTCTGTGACTAGGTGCTGACCTAACATAATGATATGTTGTGCTTTCGCCGAAAGCCTTTTTGAAATCGGACACTGTGGTTGGATTAACGAGAAGTTTATCTTTAAAATGGTGTCTAATACTTGTATGTTTGAGACATTTTAATTATGAGATGTCTGTTGTTTGAATTTCGCGCTCTGCAATTTCACTGGCTGTTGGCGAGGGGTTTGTTCCGCTAGCGGAAGCCCGTTCCCAGACCCTGTTGTTAGTTGCTAATTAAGCTCCTCTCTGGCCAGTTGATTACTGAGAGACATCCTCCTCTCTGGGAGATCCTCCTCTCTGAGAGACATCCTCCTCTCTGGGAGACATCCTCCTCTCTGGCAGATCCTCCTCTCTGAGAGACATCCTCCTCTCTGGGAGACATCCTCCTCTACTGGGAGATCCTTCTCTCTAGGAGACATCCTCCTCTACTGGGAGATCCTCCTCTCTGGGAGACATCCTCCTCTCTGGGAGACATCCTCCTCTCTGGGAGACATCCTCCTCTCTGGGAGACATCCTCCTCTCTGGCCAGTTGAAACAAAGGGCCATCCTGTTTGTCCTCAGTGTTTTGCTACAAGGGTCTACACCAGGTTAATGCTGGTAACTAGTGCTCTAAGTCTTTGTTTTTCTCTTTCTCTCTCTGCTCTCTTTAACGATTGTTTTCCTTGATCACAACTTTCTCTCTTTTTTATGTCTCTTTTTCTCTGCTAAAAAAACCCCAACAGGCTCGCTATTTTCCTGTAAAATTCTGATGTCGGACTCGTCTGTCTCTCTCTGTGTTTCATGTCCCTCTATCTCCCTCCAGCTCTCTCTGTGTTCCATGTCCCTCTATCTCCCTCCAGCTCTCTCTGTGTTCCATGTCCCTCTATCTCCCTCCAGCTCTCTCTGTGTTCCATGTCCCTCTATCCCCCTCCAGCTCTCTCTGTGTTCCATGTCCCTCTGTGTTCCATGTCCCTCTATCTCCCTCCAGCTCTCTCTGTGTTCTGTGTCCCTCTATCCCCCTCCAGCTCTCTCTGTGTTCTGTGTCCCTCTGTGTTCCATTCCCCTACTCCCTCCCTTCTCTGTGTTCCGTGTCCCTCTATCCCCCTCCAGCTCTCTCTGTGTTCCATGTCCCTCTATCTCCCTCCAGCTCTCTCTGTGTTCCGTGTCCCTCTATCTCCCTCCAGCTATCTCTGTGTTCCGTGTCCCTCTATCTCCCTCCAGCTCTCCCCCTCATTTTACTCCCACCTTCTGTTCTTTCATTTCCTCCCTATCTCTGTAGCTCTAAATATTTAGACAGCTCAATTAGTGTGGTACCTGATGCCGATGAGAAGGGCCATTTTATACTGAACAAAAATATAAACACAACATGTAAAGTGTTTCATGAGCTAAAGTAAAAGATTCCAGAAATGTTCCATACAGTATGCACAAAAAGCGTATTTCTCAAAAATGTTGGGAACAAATTTGTTTACATCCCTGTTAGTGAGCATTGCTCCTTTGCCGAGATAATCATCCAGCTGACAAGTGTGGCATATCAAGAAGCTGATTAAACAGCATGATCATTACACAGGTGCGACTTGTGCTGGGGACAATAAAAGGCCACTCTAAAATGTGCAGTTTTGTCTTACAACACAATGCCACAGATGACWAAAATTTTGAGCGTGGAATTGGCATGTGGATTGCAGGATTGTCCACCAGAGCTGTTGCCAGGAAGCTGAATGATAATTTCTCTACCATAAGCCGCTTCCAACATCGTTTTAGAGAGTTTGGCAGTATGTCCAACCGGCCTCACAACCGCAGACCACGTGTAACCACGCCAGCCCAGGACCTCCACATCTGGCTTCTTCACCAGCAAGATTTTCTCAGGCCAGCCACCCAAACAGCTGGTGAAACTGTAGGTTTGCACAACCYAAGAAATTCTGTACAAACTGTCAGAAACCATCTCAGGGAAGCTCATCTGCGTGCTCGTGGTCCTAACCAGGGACTTGACCTGACTGCAGTTGGGCGTTGTAACCGACTTCAGTGGGCAAATGCTCACCTTCGATGGCCACTGGCATGCTGGAGAAGTGTGCTCTTCATGGATGAATCCCGTTTTCAACTGTACCGGGAAGATGGCTGACAGCGTTTATGGTGTCGTGTGGGCGAGCGTTTTGATGATTTCAACATTGTAAACAGAGTGCCCCGTGGTGACTGTGMGGTTATGGTATGGGCAGGCATAAACTACGGACAATGAACACAATTGCTTTTTATCGATGTCAGTTTGAATGCACAGAGATGCTGTAACGAGATCCTGAGGGCCATTGTTGTGCCATTCATCCACCGCCATCACCTCATGTTTCAGCATGGTAATGCACGGCTCCATGTCGCAAGGATCTGTAGACAATTCCAGGAATCTGAAAATGTCCCAGTTCTTCCATGGCCTGTATACTCACCAGAAATGTCACCCATTTGAGCATGTTTGGGATGCTCTGGATCAACGTGTACGACAGCATGTTCCAGTTTCCACCAATATCCAGCAACTTCGCATAGACATTGAAGACGAGTAGGACAACTTTCACAGGCCACAATCAACAGCCTGATTAACTCTATGTGAAGGAGATGTGTTGCACTGCATGAGGCAAATAATGGTCACCCCAGATACTGACTGGCTTTCTAATCCACGCCCCTACCTTTTTTAAAGATATATGTAACCAACATATGCATATCTATGTTTCCAGACATGTGAAATCCATAGATTAGGGCCTAATGAATTTATTTCAATTGCCTGATTTCCTTATATGAACTGTAACTCAATGAAATCTTTGAAATTGTTGCATGTTCCGCTTATATTTTTGGTCAGTGTATGTTCGACTCTCTCTGTGTGTGTGTATGAATGTGTGTGTGTGTGTATGTGTGTACAGTAGCCTCTCTGCTAGCCCCTTACATACTGTAATACATAACAAGCTTGGCCATCTAGTGGTCAGTCTCTTTTCCGCTCAAGTTTTTTCTTATCTTTTCTCTGTATGCAAACCTTCACACAGAGCCTCCATTGACCACCCCATTAACCTCTGGACTGGTTAACTATAGAGTTCCTCCAATTGACAACCTTCCATTAACCTCTGGAGCTGGTTAACAATCAGATTCTCCAGTTGAGCACCGGTTTAGGCATTAACACTACTGGACTGGTTAACGATAGATTCTCCAGTTGACCACGAACCTTTAACTCTGGACTGGTTAACATAGATCCTCCATTGACCACCCATTAACCTCTGGACTGGTTAACAATAGATTCTACATTGACCACCCATTGACCTCTGGACTGTTAACATAGATTATTCCTATTAATGACCCATACCCATTTACCTCTGGACTGGTTACATAGATTATCCATTGACCACCCACATTAACTCTTGGACTGGTTAACATAGATCCTCCATTGACCACTCCCAATTACCTCTGGACTGGTTTAACATAGATCCTCCATTGACCACTCCCATTAACCTCTGGACTGGTTAACATAGATCTCCCATTGACCATTGTCCCATATAACCTCTGGACTGGTTAACACAGGGCCTCCATTGAACCACTCCATTAACTCTGGACTGGTTAACATAGATCTCCATTGGACACCCATAACCTCTGGACTGGTTAAACATAGATCCTCCATTGACCACCAATAACCTCTGGACTGGTTAACATAAGATCATTCCATTGCGCACCTTACCATTAACATCTGGACTGGTTAAACAAGGGTCTTCATTGACCACAACCAATAACATCTGGACTGGTTAACATAGATCCTCCATTGACCACCCACTTAATAACCTCTGGACTGGTTAACATAGACTCCATTGACCACCATTAACTTGCTGACGGTTAAACATAAGATCTTCCATTGACCTTACCTCATGTACCTCTGGCTGGTTAACAGCAGATACTACTTAAGACCATTGCACCACCTTTTCTGATACAGAGCCTGACAGGATGCTCGTTCTCTAATTGTAAAGTTTGTGGAGGCCGCCTAGTGCCAAGCAGAAATTTCTTACTCGCCTGAGGTTGAAAGGGGCTGTTGCACCTAACTTCACCGTACTGTTCTGTGTGGATGGGCCATTTCAGATTGTTCAGTGATTTGTACACCGAGGAACTTGAAGTTTTTCAAGTGCTCTCTTCTGCTGTCTCCTGAAATCTACGATTAGCTCTTTGTTTTTTTTTTACGTTGAGGGAGAGGTTATTTTCCTGGCACCCACTCCACCTGGGCCCTCACCTCTTCCCCGTGGGCTGTCGCATCGTCGTTGGTAATCAGGCCTACCACTTTTGTGTCATCTGCAAACTTGATGTTTGATTTGAAGAGTACAGGAGGGAGCTGAGCACGCACCCTTGTGGGGGTGTTGAGGATCAGCGAAGTGGTGGTGTTTCCGACCTTGACCACCTGGGGGCGGCTCATCAGGAAGTCCAGGACCCAGTTGCAGAAGACGGGGTTCAGACCCAGGGCCCCGAGATTAATGATGAGCTTGGAGGGTACTATGGTGTTGAAGGCTGAGGTGTAGTCAATAGATACAGAAATACATAGGTATTTCTCTTGTCCAGATGGGATAGGCAGTGTGCAGTGCGATGGTGATTGCATCATCTGTGTATCTATTGGGGCGGTAAGCAAATTGAAGTGGGTCTAGGGCAGGGTTGTAAAGTCAATGGACGAGGGCCAAATAAAAATTTAGCTACAAGCCGAGGGCGGGACTGTTCGAATGTTCATATGAAAATTTTTTAAAATGACGCATATAGTCTAGTGAACCTAATTGAAACTAGCTGAAAACCTAACAAAATTATATTCCAATATGATCAGATAAATAAAGCAATATTTTCTTAATGGCTCTGTCAGTAATCTTTAATTTTCAACAGACACAAAAAGACAAATTTCTCTTTATATAAAAATCCCATAACAATGAACATTAAATGAAGAACGGTATTCAAGGCACCATCAGTAGCCTATATTTTCCTATTTTAGCAAAAGTGGGGCTAAATTTACTTCAAAAGAAAAAACAATAATAGCAATTTTTCTAATCATCCACTCAACTGAAATATTTTTAAATATAATTGGATTGAAATACAATAAAATAAAGTGCAAAAAATCTATTAATCAAAAAAACACTTTGTTTAAGGAGAAGTAACATGCAGTGAAAACAAATATTAAACTTTAACTTTTAAACTTGAACTGAGTAAAAACTCTAAATATGTGATTGCACAGTAATGTTCACTTGTTTGGGTTGAGGGTGATACTTGGTGGTGTCCATCTTTTTCCACAAGTTTATCATAAATGTTCGGGGTACAGGCTCTGAGCTGAGGAAATCCTCAGAATTGAGTGGAGGTGTTCAGCAGTAAAGTCGACTTCTGTGTGATTGTTTTGTTCAGGTTCATCAAAGAAAAACAGTTGTTCACACAGGTATGTGCTGCCAAACATAGACAACGTTTGAGCAGCCTGGATGCGCAGCTGGGGCATTGTGTCGGGGAGGAAACGGGCGAACTCCGCAGCACCCACGCCGCATATTGTTTGCCCTCAGTGCAATCAATTGCATTGGAGGTCAATCCACTCCAATTTGGAGGTCATCCACCAGCGCAAGGAATAGTGCATGAAAATCATTTTTTTTTCCCTTTTCACAAGCTGCTCTTTAGATTGAATGGACAACTTGGTCTACTCTCTCGGCATGGTGTTCTGCTCAAGACTGCACATTTAAAAGAGTATTGCCTTTTTTGGGCAAACTTCGTCACAAACTTTAATCAATGCAGATTTTTGATGAACATCCCCTCCGTAAATGGCGGGCTTGATTTACAGCGATCTGCTTCTGCCTAAAATAAACTGGCCTTGACAGCAGCCTGGCACTTGTGATTTGGGCTTTTTTGAACAGAGCCTGTACGAATTGAGGCCTCTTTTAAATTCCTCTGCCTTTTGTAGCCTTTGTTCCATGTCCATATTCTTGTTTTTGTCCCGTGTGTTTCGTTCATAATGTCGTCTCAGGATTATACTGCTTTCAAGTACCGCCACCACTTTTCTCCAACACAGGACACACAGGTTTTCCAGCTACCTGCGTGAACATATAACTCCGACTCCACCTTGTTTGAAACCCCCGTTTCAGTGTCCACCTTCCGTTTTGCCATTTTTTGATGGGTATGTGAAGTTTTAATTTTACTGTGATGTTGACGACTGCTGTGCCAATAAATATTGATAATGAGCAGCCTACTGCTTGCGGCGTGCGTCCCCACCGGTTGCATTGTGGGAAATGTGTATTGGTGCCTGTTAAAAGATCTGCGGGCTGCCGGCTTTGCTGCGGTCTGCGGGCCGGTCTAAATAATAAATCAAGATCATCCCAGGGGAGTAAAAAACCTTCTCGCCTGGTGCCGGATGTGGCCCGCGGGGCCTTGACTCTGACCATAATGGTGGTCTAGGGTGACAGGTAAGGTGGAGGTGATATGATCCTTAACTCGCCTCTTAAAGCACTTCATGATGACAGAAGTGAGTGCTATGGGGCGATAGTCATTTAGTTCAGTTATCTTCGCTGTCTTGGGTACAGGAACAATGGTGGACATTTTATAGCAAGTGGGGACAACAGACTGGGATAGGGAGAGATTGAAAATGTCTGTAAACACTCCAGCCAGCTGGTCTGCGCATGCTCTGAGGACACGGCTAGGGATGCCGTCTGGGCCGGCAGCCTTGCGAGTGTTAACACGCTTAAATGTCTTACTCATGTCGGCCAAGGAGAACGAGAGCTCAAAGTGGGCAAAGAAGGTGTTTAGCTTGTCCGGGAGCAAGACTTCTGTGTTTTCCCTTTATAATTGGTGATTGTCCGGAGTCCCTGCCATATACGTCTCGTGCCTGAGCCATTGAATTGCGACTCCACTTTGTCTCTGTACTGAGATTTTGATTGCCTTATGAAGGGCATATCTGAACTGTTTGTACTCAACCATTTTTCCAGCCACCTTGCTGTTGTTAAATGCGGTGGTTTGCGCTTTCAGTTTTGCTCAAGTGATGCTATCTATCCACGGTTTTTGGTTTGGGTAGGTTTTAAACTTCACAGTGGGAACAACATCCCCAATACACTTCCTGATGAACTCTGTCAACATGTGTGTGTATACGTCAATGTTATGCTCAGAGGCAACCTGGAACATATCCCAGTCCGTGTGATCAAAACAATATTGAAGCATGGATTCCGATTGGTCAGACCAGCGTTTAACAGTCCTTACCACGGGTACTTCACGTTTGAGGTTCTGCCTATGGGAAGGGAGGAGCAGCATGGAGGCGTGGTCTGATAAACATACACCCACCCACACGATCTCTCTGGCCTGCCTGACCCCTCCAGCCGTGGCAGGGTTGGCCATGACAGTGCTGTAATCCCTCCCAGCTGAGGTTCATCCTCGATGGGCTACATCTCCAGCTACGCCTGGGAGGATGGAACAGCTCGCATGGACGAGCCTGTGTGTGTGTGTGTGTTGTGTGTGTGTGGTGTGTGTGTGTGTGTGTGTGTGGTGTGTGTGTGTGTGTGGTGTGTGTGTGTGTGTGTTGTGTGTGTGGTGTGTGTTGTGTGTGTGTGTGTGTGTATGGGCAAGTGTTAATGTGTGTTTTGTGGTCTGTGTTCAATGCATGATTGACTGTGTCTTTATATAGGAGTGTGAGCATGCTCTGCATGTGTTTTCACGCATGGATGACGTGTGTTTGGGCTTTCATGTGTTCATGTTTGTACGTGTGTGTGCTTGAGCGTGCTTGTGTGTAGATGCATCTGTGTGTCTTTGGCTGGGTTTGGCTCTGTGTGTATGTGTGTGTAAGCTGTAAGTGTGTATTTGTCTGTGAGCGAGCCTGCGTGGGTGCGTGTGTGTGTCCGTTCAAGCAGTGGAGCGTGTATGCCCTGGGGCTAATTAATAATTCATGAGGTGGGCATGGAGAAGGCAAGGGGGCGGTGGCAGATGGAGGATCTGTGTCTGTGTGTGTGTGTGTGTGTGCGTGTGCGTGTGCGTGTGCGTGTGCGTGTGTGTGTGTGTGTGTCTGGATGTGGAACGAGTCAGAGCTAGGAGGATAGAGAGAGAGAGTGAAGTAGTATTTCACCTGGTCAGGAAACTGTCTCCAAGAGAGGTAACTTGTCTCTCTTTAGAGGTGTGTGTGTGTGTGTTGAGCTGTCTGTGCCAGGCGGAAAGAGGTTTTTGTTAGAGAGCTCTGCTCATATTTTTCTCATGGCTACACATGTTCACTCTACCGTGCTTTGTAGGCTTTTAAAATATGATTTTTTTATTTGTAAAAACTGTTTCTGATMATCTTCTTGTTGAAATTTTCATACAATAATGTTGTCGTTCATGAACATGAAAAATCCTTCCAATCCTCTTTTGAGGAACATTGAAATGGTTTTCATCAAACTGGTCCATTTGTCATTGTCCAACACAGAAGCTGTTTTATTTCTTCTTTTTAATCATCTTGTAATCAATCATCTGAGCAATGAGGTGGTTAGTTTGTCTATCTTGTGTATTCTGTCATTTGTCCGTCACATAATTGTATGGTGGTTTGCTATATTGTAAGTTTTGTAAGACAGAAAGGACATTTCTATAATTTATTAACAGTGTGTGTAGCAGTGTCAATACTACCAGATACACACACACTCTTAATGTGTCTGACACAGTTGATTGCTGGTATTGACAAACCAGTGTAGTCAAGTGTACATGTCACTGCTGCCCATTGCCCATCATACTCTGTCTCTTTAAAGGGGCAATCCGCAGTTGAAACCATAATAAATACATTTCCCTGCCTCTGTTTTGGTAAAAAGCTGAGGGATGGGCCTAGTGAAATGTAACCACTCTCAAATTGATAGACAGAGCTATGGAGGATGCAAGGACTAACCATCCAAGATATCAAAATGATAGTTTTAAACGTTTTGAAGCTATACCGTGTTTGTTTAAATTTACAATGTTTACAAATATTAGAATAGAACAAGCTTATATTTTGGGTTCTGACTGTTGAACTAAGCTCAATAGGCATTTATAAGTTATATTCTTCAATAATCAATTGGTATATATCATTCATTTATAAGTAAAACAATTGATGTAGCAGCTGCAGATTGCCCCTTTATCATTCATACTCTGTCTGTCTGTACTGAGCGTCTGCTGTATTGGTGCGTACTGTGTATGGCTACAATGGCTACTCCTTCTGCCTCTCTGTTGATGCCTGGTGATGCCATTGTCATGACTCTCCCATGCGTGTGTGCCTGTGAATGTGAGTTTGTGCGTGTGAATCTGAGTGTGTGCGTGCATGTGTGTGCGTTTGTGTGTGCGTTTGTGTGTGCGCATGTGCGTGTAAGCGCACTTACCTGCTGATGGATTCTTGTCTCTCCCAGTGTGTTTGGTAACCTGTTCATGCTGCTGTCTGCTGTCAGTATTGATGCAACTGTGTGTGTGTGTTCTGTGTTGTCAGCGGTGTTCCAGCTTTGAGATGCTGTCAGAAAAACGGGAGTTCTTTGTGTTAGAACACCTTATCTGACCATTAGTCAGTCGGACACACACACACGTTTGTTTTACTATCTTTGTGGGGACCAAACAATTGATTCCCATTCAAAATCCTAGGGTGTTTCTCAAAATYCATACTACCGTGCGCCAAGCTCGCAAATTGGAGCACGGGAGGGTCGGAGTACGAGGCCAAATCAAAGTATGCGAAACGGCGCATGGAGGGCACTTTTTGAATGCGTACTCCGTTTGTACATATTTTTGAAGCATGCATCGATGCAAGCTTCAACGGAAAGTATGCCACGAAATATGAAGCCATTACGTACAAAATTACACAACATGAGCTGAAGCGAGAGAAAATACACTGACTTCGGAATGGAATGTTGCCTTTTCACTTCTTATATGTTGCCTGACTACAACATTGTATCTTGATATGTTAACCTGTCTGGCAACGGGGTTCCGCCTCGCCAACAGCCAATGATATTGCAGGGCGCCAAATTCAATCAACAGAAATCTCATAATTCAAATTTCTCAAACATACAAGTATTAGACACCATTTTAAAGATAAACTTCTCGTTAATCCAACCACAGTGTCCGATTTGAAAAAGTATTTTCGGCGAAAGCAGAACATATCATTATGTCAGCAACTAGTCACAGAAAGCATACAGCCATTTTCCAACCAAAGAGAGGAGTCACAAAAAGCAGAAATAGAGATAAAATGAATCACTAACCTTTGATATTCTTCATCAGATGACACTCCCGGGACAACATGTTACACAATACATGTATGTTTTGTTCGATCAAGTTCATATTTAATATCCAAAACCTCAGTTTACATTTGGCTTTGCCTCCAAAATATCCGTGAATTTGCACAGAGCCACATCAATTTACAGAAATACTCATAATAAACATTGATAAAAGATACAAGTGTTAATCACAGAATTAAAGATATACTTCTCCTGAATGCAACCGCTGTGTCAGATTTCAAAAAAACTTTCCGGAAAAAGCAAACCATGCAATAATCTGAGTACGGCGCTCAGACAACAAATCAAGCAAACGATATCCGCCATGTTGGAGTCAACAGAAGTCAGAAATAGCATTATAAATATTCATTACCTTTGATGATCTTCATCAGAATGCACTCCAGGAATCCCAGGTCCACAATAAATGTTTGATTTGTTCGATAAAGTTAATCTTTATGTCCAAATACTTCCTTTTTGTTTTGCGCGTTTAGCCCAGTATTCCAAATTCATGACGCGCGATCACTAGGAGCGAACAAATCCAAAAGTTCCATAACAGTCAGTAGAAACATGTCAAACGATGTATTGAATTAATCTTTAGAATGTTGTTAACATAAATCTTGAATAACGTTCCAACCGGAGAATTACATTGACTTCAGATGAGCGATGGAACGGAGCTCACTCTCATGTGAACGCGCATGGTCAGCTCATGGCACTCTGGGAGAGACCTTACTCAATCCCCTCTCATTCGCCCCCACTTCACAGTAGAACCATCAAACAAGGTTCTAAAGACTGTTGACATCTAGTGGAAGCCTTAGAAAGTGCAACATGACCCCATAGACACTGTGTATTTGATAGGCCAAGAGTTGAAAAACTACAATCCTCAGATTTCCCACTTCCTGGTTGGATTTTTCTCAGTTTTAGAAACTTCAGAGTGTTTTCTATCCAAATCTACTAATAATATGCATATATTAGCAACTGGGACTGAGTAGCAGGCAGTTTACTCATACATTGTGTTCATTTTGGCATGTTTACCCATAATAAGTCAATAGGGGTAACTGGCTAGCTACTAGTACTGTTAACTAGCCAGATATCCCATGAATCATTGTTAGCTAGCTAGCCATAATGAATTGCCTTCTATCTTGCATAATATTAGGTAATATTAGGTAATTTTTGCCTTCTATACTATTTGGTTAGCTCCATTTATTATGATTCACATATAGCTAGCTGATAGTTATGAAGTAAAATGGTTGTTTTGTGTATATCTTGTTTCGTCTCTATTGCCATTATTGTCCTGGCTGGAGACAGTTCAGTGAATGGGTACCGTAAGTCCATAGTAAGTCAATAAGGCTAACTAGCTAGCTAGCAAGCCACATAGAATTGGTAGCTACCCAAGAAAAATGTACATCTACCATACATTTCCGTACAATTGACCTTATTTTAGAGCTCAAAAAACGTAATACTTCCAGATCAACTATCAATACCATTGTAAAGGACAATTTTTCCCCTTTCCAACAAACCAATGACGAGCCCTTCATGATGCCCATCTCTGCATGATTCAAGAAGGCAATGAGCTCCGTTGGGTCTTTTTTTTAAATGACGGGTGCGGAAGCAAAACATATTGCGTCATAGTGAAAGGGAGAGAGACTCTATCGTTCAAAAGTTTGGGGTCACTTAGAAATGTCCTTGTTTTTGAAAGAAAAGCACATTTTTTGTCCATTAAAATAACATCAAATTGATCAGAAATACAGTGTAGACATTGTTAATGTTGTAAATGACTTTTGTAGCTGGAAACGGTAGATTCTTTATGGAATATCTTCATAGGCGTACAGAGGCCCAAACGGCTTTTTTCACCCGATCTGTCCAACTTATCACCTTATCACCTCTAAAATGTAAATAAAACACTATAAAGAGTTTTTTATAATCTGTCATTACATACCTATTTGAAGGTTTGTGTTGAATTTAAATCGGGTTTTTAGGGCGACTCTGAAGTTATCTTCAGAAGTAAACAGCAGCTGTCGTGGCTTTTGAGAGTCATGATGGCTTGCACTGATGATGCAAAAAATGACCCTGTCCCTGTCCCTTTCTTATTTTTAAACAGCGACAGAAGRTCTACACCTGGTGGAGAGAGGCTGTAAGACACAGAATGAGTTGCTTTATGCATGCTGTACGTTACGTCATGACACGTCACAATTTAATGTACAGCGTCGGAGGGGTCCGTTTCTTCAACTTTTCTCCAATACTATTGGACCATTACCATGTCAATCAATGCTTYAATAGAAATGTAATTCACACCCCAGATGTTGATGTCAACACAGTCGCTTCAGTCAAATTAGTTTTCATTGCAGCCTCGTTTGAATGTCGCAATTGCGCAAATTTGTACGGAATGGGGTTAGTCACCGTTATATGATTATGATGGTCATAAAGCTTTTTGACTGGGTCATAAAGTGTATTTTCTTAGTCCAAGTAAAGTGACACAGGATGGTCATAATGCTTCATGACAGTATCATAAAGTGTATTTTATGCAAGTTATTTAAAATATGATAGAAAAAATCAACTGTAAAAACAACAACAAAGGACTGTTACACAGGGCTTCTTAGAAAGTGTGTGTGATATGACAGAGGAGTGGACAGAGGAGAGGCCAAATGCATACAGATGGCCTTTCACTGTTAATATTGGAGCCTTCAAATCAACCTCACCATCCCCCGTTCCTCTCATCTCCTCACCTCCCTCTTCATCCCCCTTCTCGACTACCCTTGTGGGCAGATCAGAAAGTATTCTCACTATAGGACTGGACATGTTCTCTCAGATAGACAGGGAAAAGAGACTGTATATGTCAGTCCAGGATGCATAGTGAGTACTGAGGTAGTAGATTGGGACTCATAGTCAATCTGTCACAGTGATATGATGTATTGTAAGGCAGCAGAAGACACAGTGATGTGATTATTTGTTAAGCACAGAAAGACACGTGATAGTGATGTATTGTAAAGGCAGCAGAAGACACATGTTATATGATTGTAAGGCAGCAGAAGACACAGTGATTGATGTATTGTAAAGCAGCAGAAGACACAGTGATGTTGATTTGTATTGTAAGGCAGCAGAAGACACCAGTTGATATGATGTATTGTAAGGCAGCAGAAGACACAGTGTTATGATGTATTGATGTATTGTAAGGCAGCAGAAGACACAGTGATGTGATGTATTGTAAGGCAGCAGAAGACACGTGATGTGATGTATTGTAAGGCAGCAGAGACACAGTATGTGATTATTGTAAGGCAGCAGAAGACACAGTGTGTATGATGTATTGATGTATTAAGGCAGCAGAAGACACAGTGATATGATGTATTGTAAGCAGCAGAAGACACAGTGTATGATGTATTGATGTATTGTAAGGCAGCAGAAGACACAGTGATATGATGTATTGTAAGGCAGCAGAAGACACAGTGATGTGATGTATTGTAAGGCAGCAGAAGACACAGTGATGTGATGTATTGTAAGGCAGCAGAAGACACAGTTTATGATGTTGATGTATTGTAAGGCAGCAGAAGACACAGTGATTATATGTGATTTATTGTAAGCAGCAGAAGACACAAGTGTTATGATGTATTGAGTTATGTAAGGCAGCAGAAGACACAGTGATGTGATGTATTGTAAGCAGCAGAAGACACAGTGATGTGATGTATTGTAAGGCAGCAGAAGACACAGTGATGTGATGTATTGTAAGGCAGCAGAAGACACAGTGGATGATGTATTGATGTATTGTAAGGCAGCAGAAGACACAGTGATATGATGTATTGTAAGGCAGCAGAAGACACAGTGATGTGATGTATTGTAAGGCAGCAGAAGACACAGTGTTATGATGTATTGATGTATTGTAAAGCAGCAGAAGACACAGTGATGTGATGTAATTGTAAGGCAGCAGAAGACACAGTGATGTGATGTATTGATGTATTGTAAGGCAGCAGAAGACACAGTGATGTGATGTATTGAGTATGTAAGGCACAGAAGACACAGTGATTGATGTATTGTAGGCAGCAAGAGACACAGTGATGTGATGTATTGTAAGGCAGCAGAAGACACAGTGATATGATGTATTGATGTATTGTAAGGCAGCAGAAGACACAGTGTTATATGTATTGATTATTGTAAGGCAGCAGAAGACACAGTGTGATGATGTATTTGTAAGGCAGCAGAAGACACAGTGATGTGATGTATTGTAAGCAGCAGAAGACACAGTGATGTGATGTATTGTAAGGCAGCAGAAGACACAGTGTTATGATGTTTATGTATTGTAAGGCAGCAGAAGACCAAGTGTATGATGTATTGATGTATTGTAAGGCAGCAAGAAGACACAGTGTATGATGTATTGTAAGGCAGCAGAGACACAGTGATGTGAGTATTGTAAGCAGCAGAAGACACAGTGATGTGATGTATTGTAAGGCAGCAGGACACAGTGATGTGATGTATTGATGTATTGTAAGGCAGCAGAAGACACATAGTGTGATGTATTGTAAGGCAGCAGAAGACACAGTGATGTGATGTATTGTAAGGCAGCAAGGAAGACACCGTGATTGATGTATTGTAAGGCAGCAGAAGACACAGTTTGATGTATTGATGTATTGAAGGCAGCAGAAGACACAGTGATGTGATGTATTGTAAGGCAGCGAAGACAAGGATGTGATGTAATTGTAAGGCAGCAGAAGACACAGTGTTATGATGTATTGATGTATTGTAAGGCAGCAGAAGACACAGTGATGTGATTATTGTAAGGCAGCAGAAGCACCAGTGATTAGATGATTGTAAGGCAGCAGAAGACACAGTGATGTGATGTATTGTAAGGCAG
Organism: Salvelinus sp. IW2-2015; assembly: GCF_002910315.2. Lineage (NCBI taxonomy): Eukaryota > Metazoa > Chordata > Actinopteri > Salmoniformes > Salmonidae > Salvelinus > Salvelinus sp. IW2-2015. The sequence goes on along the minus strand of NC_036851.1, from coordinate 38,357,182 downwards.
CAGAAGACACAGTGATGTGATGTATTGTAAGGCAGCAGAAGACACAGTGATGTGATATATTGTAAGGCAGCAGAAGACACATTGATGCATTTTAAGGCAGCAGAATATTGTAGGCATATTTGCTTCCTCTAACACTTTATTCTCTCATCCTCCGATCTCCATATATCCTCCCCCCTCTCTATCCTTCTCTCTCCATCCCTTTCTCTCATCATATCTCCCTCCCCTTCTCTCCCCCTCTCACTCCCTCGGTCTCCATCCCTCCATCCCTGCCATTCTAAGCCCAGTGTTTTATGTAACAGAGATTTGTCTCTGATGACTTTCCTCCTCTGTCATGTAAAGTTAATATTTTCACCATGTGTGTGGTGTCACAACGCCTGCTAAGCGTTTTCGTCTCATCACGCTGGTCGCTGTGTGTATGTGTGTCGTTAGATAAACCAATCAGCAGAATAAAAAAACACCATATACAGCAAACAGGCCAGTCAGAGAAAAGCCCATGTTGTAGCCCACATGTTAGAGCTTTAACTGAACATCACCTTCTGACTTTAGTGTTCACCAGTGACTTTAGTGTTCTAGACTCTTCTAGATAACTGTTCTGTGTGTCACAGGGGAACACAGGAAGGTAACGCTTATTGCCTGGCAACCCTCTGACAAAGCCACGTAACCCACAATAACAGAAAAGATGAGAGGAGAAGGGAATTGATGAGGAGAGGAAGAAATGAGAGGGGGGGGGGGGGGGGGAGGAGAGCAGGAAGTCAAAGTATTTTGTTCCCAGGTGGGGATGCAGATGTTGTGCCCGTGAGCCAGGCGCTTAACCTACATTACTCCATCTCAGTGTGTGTGATTCGTGTGTGTGTGTGTGTTGTCACTATGTGTGTGTTATACGTACTCAAAGCCCCTTAGGAAATGGCTGCTACTGTAAGACACACTATTAAACATTTCCACTCTGTAGCATAGCCTACTGTAACACACGTGCCCAAAGGCCCGGGCAGCATGGTGATAACCTACATAACTTCACTGCCTGTCCAGATAAGTGTGTGTGTAGATCTCTACTGCAGGAAGGCCTGCAGGATACTTTAAGTCAGAGAGAGAGAGAGAGTAGAGACCCAGAAAACCTGAGTCTACTTCTTCACTATGGTGAAAAAAAGAATGAACAGCACGTCAGAAATCAGCTCAATGTAATTGAGAATCCATAGACTCGAACCACTTCTGTGAAAATTGGAAAACACTAAACTAACAACAACACGAAGAGTTATCTATCAAAAATGGAGATGTATGAGTAAACCACTTCTCCAATATTTTTGGCAATGAACAAACTGCAAAAACATATACATGATCAAATACAAATCTTAGAATCAACAATTAAAGACTACCAGAATTCACTGGATTCTCTAATTACCTTGAATGAACTACAGGACAAAATAAAAACTCTCCAACCCAAAAAGGCATGTGGTGTTGATGGTATCCTCAATTAAATGATAAAATATACAGACAACAAATTCCAATTGGCTATATTTAAACTCTTTAACTTCTTATGGCTGCAGAGCAGTATTGAGTAGCTTGGATGAAAGGTGCCCAGAGTAAACGGCCTGCTCCTCAGTCCCAGCTACTAATATATGCATATTATTATTCATATTGGATAGAAAACACTCTGAAGTTTCTAAAACTGTTTGAATTATGTCTGTGAGTATAACAGAACTCATATTGCAGGCAAAAACCTGAGAAAAAATCCAAACAGGAAGTGGAAATTCTGAGACTGGTCGATGTTAAACTCATCGCCTATTCAATTCCCTGTAATATATGGATCTGTTTGCACTTCCTACGCCTTCCACTAGATGTCAACAGTCGTTAGAACGTTGAATGAAGTTTATACTGTGTTGTGGGGCCGGATGAGAGGGGAATGAGTCACTGGTCTGGCAGATTGCCAGTTCCTGGTCACGCGCATGCCTCATGATATCGCCTTGCGTTCCATAACTTCTACAGACAGAAGGAATGCTCCGGTTGGAACTTTATTGGATATATATGATAACAACATCCTGAAGATTGATTATCTTCTTAGTTTGACCAGTTTATTCGACTTGTAATATAACTTTTTGAAGTTTTCGTCCGACGTTTGCCTGCATCTGCGCGAGCGTTTGGACACGTGTACTACACATGCAAGCAAAAGTAGCTACTTGGACATAAGTAATGGACATTATCGAACAAAACAACGATTTATTGTGGAACTAGGATTCCTGGGAGTGCATTCTGATAAAGATCCTCAAAGGTAAGGGAATATTTATCATGTAATTTCTGGTTTCTGTTGARTCCAACATGGCGGCTAATTTGGCTATTGTTCTGAGCTCCGTCTCAGATTATTGCATGGTTTGCTTTTTCCGTAAAGTTTTTTTTAAATCTGACACAGCGGTTGCATTAAGGAGAGGTATATCTATAATTCCATGTGGATAAATTGTATTATCATCTACATTTATGATCAGTATTTCTGTTGAACCGATGTGGCTATGCAAAATCACTTGATGTTTTTGGAACTAGTGAATGTAACGCGCCAATGTAAACTCAGATTTTTTTATATAAATATGAACTTAATGTAATTTTGGAGATCCCATAAGCCAATTGAGAGTGTGTGTGTGTGTGTGTATTTCCCTAGTTTTCATAACTCAGTTCTGATTACTGTAAGAAGCTCTGAGTAAGTAAGTAATGGGCCTGTCATTTTGCATGAGCTATTCACAGGAGTCGCTGACAATGACGAAAGCTCATCAAATAACGATGCAGAAAGAAAGGCCACAGCATATTCATGTTAATTCATTCATATGTTCAATCATTCATTCATCCAATCATCCACTATTCATCCGTTCATTCATTCATTCATTCATTCATACGTTCATTCATTCATTTAGTTGTTAACCAGAAAAGTACTTGTAACAATGTGAAAATAGTTAAAGTAAGAAAGGGAAAATAAATAAATATGGGTTTTCACCTCATTTTGTGGGCAGTGTGCCTGTCTTCTCTTGAGAGCTAGGTCTTCCTACAGCGACCTTTCTCAATAGCAAGGCTATGCTCACTGAGTCTGTACATAGTAAAAGCTTTCCTTCATTTTGTGTCAGTTACAGTGGTCAGGTGTTCTGCCACTGTGTACACTCTGTTTAGGGCCAAATAGCATTCTAGTTTGCTCAGTTTTTTTGTGAATTCTTTCTAATGTGTCAAGTAATTATATATATTTTTTCTCATGATTTTGTTGGGTCTAATTGTGTTGCTGTCCTGGGGCTCTGTGGGGTCTGCTTGTGTTTGTGAACAGAGCCCCAGGACCAGCTTGCATAGGGAACTCTTCTCCAGGTTCATCTCTCTGTAAGTGATGGCTTTGTTATGGAAGGTTTGGGAATCGCTTCCTTTTAGGTGGTTGTAGAATTTAACGGATCTTTTCTGGATTTTGATKATTAGCGGGTATCGGCCTAATTCTGCTCTGCGTGCATTATTTGGTGTTTTACATGTTACACAGGATATTTTTGCAGAATTCTGCATGCAGAGTCTCAATTTGGTGTTTGTCCCATTTTGTGAATTATTGGTTGGTGAGCGGACCCCATACCTCACAACCATAAAGGGCAATGGGTTATAACTGAAATATAGCCAGATCCTAATTGGTATGTAAAATGTTATGTTCCTTTTGATGGCATAGAAGGCCCTTCTCGCCTTGTCTCTCAGATCGTTCACAGCTTTGTGGAAGTTACCTATGGCGCTGATGTTTAGGCCGAGGTACTGTACATATAATATTTTGTGTGCTCTAGGGCAACGGTGTGTAGATGGAATTTGTATTTGTGGTCCTGGGAACTGGACCTTTTTTGGACACCATCATTTTTTTCTTAAGGAGATTTACTGTCAGGGCCCAGGTCTAATAGAATCTGTGCAGAAGCTCTAGGTGCTGCTGTAGGACTTCCTTGGTTGGGGACAGAAGCACCAGATAATCAGCAAACAGTAGACATTTGACTTCAAATTTTAGTAGAGTGAGGCCAGGTGCTGCAGACTGTTCTAGTGCCCTCTCCAATTTGTTGATATATATGTTGAAGAGGGTGGGGCTTAAGCTTCCCTGTCTCACCCCACGGCCCCTCGGAAAGAAATGTTTGTGCTTTTTGCCAATTTTAACCGCATACTTGTTTGTGTTCCATAGATTTTCTAATGTCGGATGTTTTCCCCCCAACACCACTTTCCATCAATTTGCATAACGGACCCTCATACCAAATTGAGTCAAAAGCTTTTTTTATGTCCGCAAAACATGAGAAGACTTTGCTTTTGTTTTGTMTTGTTTGTTTGTTTGTCTATTAGGGTGTGCAGGGTGAATACGTGGTCTGTCATACGGTAATTTGGTAAAAACCCAATTTGACATTTGTACATTGTTTTCACTGAGGAAATGTACAGGTCTGCTGTCAATGATAATGCAGAGGATTTTCCCAAGTTTGATGTTGACCCATATCCCACGGTAGTTATTGGGGTCAAATTTGTCTCCACTTTTGTGGATTGGGGTTATCAGTATTTGGTTCCAAATATTGGGGAAGATGCCAGAGCTGAGGATGATGTTAAAGAGTTTAAATATAGCCAAGTGGAATTTGTTGTCTGTATATTTTATAATTTCATTGGGGATACCATCAACACCTCAGGCCTTAATGGATTGGAGGGTTTGTATTTTGTCCTGTCGTTCATTCAGGGTCGTTTGAGAATCCAGTGGGTTCTGGTAGTCTTTAATAGCTGATTCTAAGATTTGTAATTGATCATGTATATGTTTTTACTGTTTGTTCTTTGTTATAGAGCCAAAAAGATTGGAGAAGTGGTTTATCCACACATCTCCGTTTTGGATAAATAGCTCTTTGTGTTGTTTTTTGCTTAATGTGTTCCAGTTTTCCCAGAAGTGGTTAGATTCTATGGATTCTTCAATTACATTGAGCTTATTTCTGACATGCTGTTCCTTCTTTTACCGTATTGTATTTCTGTATTGTTTTAGTGCTTCACCATAGTGAAGGCATAGACTCAGATTTTCTAGGTCTCTATGTTTTTGGTTGGATAGGATTCTCAATTTCTTTCTTCGGTTGTTGCATTCTTCATCAAACCAATTGTCATTGTTGTTTATTTTCTTAGGTTGTCTGCTTGAAATTCTCTGTTCTCTCTGTTTTCTCTCCTATCTCTGTTCTCTCTCCTATCTCTGTTCTCTACTCTCTCTGCTCTTTATTTTTTAGTTGTTTCTCCCCTGGTGAGCATGTTGTAAACCCTGAGGCCTTGACTGCTTAGCTCACAGACAACACACTTCTTTAAACACACTCCATGAATCAACAGAGGCATGAGATGAGTGTGTTTGGCTCAGTGTCAGACACACACACACACTGTATCTCTGTGGTAGACTCCTGAGGGGTGTGTTAGTGAGGTATTCCTCTCCTCCCTTACTGTCTTCCTGCGTTGATGAAAACAAAGAGATCAATGAACCGTCAGCAGATCTGGATAGATAGAGAGCTTTTGAGACTCCTGGTTTTCTATTGATTTAAATAAATTATCTATGTGTCTCTCTCTCTCTCTCTTCACAGGTCTGAGTCTTTCCTGTTTTATTCAGTGAGGACACAGGGGATATCAAAGAGGATATCAAATCAAATCATACACATACACGTGTTTAGCAGATGTTATTGCGGGTGTAGCGAAATGCTTGTGCTTCTAGTTCCGACAGTGCAGCAAAATCTAACAAGTAATATCTAACAATTTCACAACAAATACCTAATACACACAGATCTAGGTAAAGGAATGGAATTAAGAATATATAAATATATGGACGAGCAATGTCAGAGCACCAAAATACAGTATATACATATGAGATGACTAATGCAAGATACAGTTGAAGTCGGAAGTTTACATACACTTAGGTTGGAGTCATTAAAACTAGTTTTTCAACCACTCCACAAATGTCTTGTTAACAAACTATAGTTTTGGCAAGTCGGTTAGGACATCTACTTTGTGGATGAGACAAGTCATATTTCCAACAATTGTGTACAGACAGATTATTTCACTTATAATTCACTGTATCACAATTCCAGTGGGTCAGAAGTATACATACACTAAGTTGACTGTGCCTTTAAACAACTTGGAAAATTCCAGAAAATGATGTCATGGCTTTATAAGCTTCTAATAGGCTAATTGACATAATTTGAGTCAATTGGAGGTATACCTTTGGATGTATTTCAAGGCCTACCTACCAAACTCAGTGCCTCTTTGCTTGACATCATGGGAAAATCAATAGAAATCAGCCAAGACCTCAGAAAAAAAATTGTAGACCTCCACAAGTCTGGTTCATCCTTGGGAACAATTTCCAAATGCCTGAAGGTACCATGCTCATCTGTACAAACAATAGTATGCAAGTATAAACACCATTGGACCATGCAGCCGTCATACCGCTCAGGAAGGAGACGCGTTCTGTCTCGTCTCCTAGAGATGAACGTACTTTGGTGCGAAAAGTACAAATCAATCCCAGAACAACAGCAAAGGACTTGTGAAGATGCTGGAGAAAACAGGTACAAAGTATCTATATCCACAGTAAAAACGCGTTTCCTGTCTGTCGTTCTCTAGAGATGAACGTTAGACTTTGGTGCGAAAGTACAAATCAATCCAGAACAACACAAGACTTTGTGAAGATGCTGGAGAAACAGGTTACAAAGTATCCTATATCCACAGTTAAACGAGTCCTATTATGAACATAACCTGAAAGGCCGCTCAGCAGGAAGAAGCCACTGCCTCCAAAACCACCAAAAATAGCCAAGACCATGGTTTGCAACTGCACATGGGGACAAAAGATCGTATTTTTTGGGAGAAATGTCCTCTGGTCTGATGAAACAAAAATAAAACTGTTTGCCATAATGACCATCATATGTTTGGAGGAAAAAGGGGGAAGGCTTGCAAGCCAGAAGAACACACATCCCAACCGTGAAGCAATGGGGGTGGCAGCATCATGGTATGTGGGTGCTTGTTGCTGCAGGGGGACTGGTGTGCATCCCAAAATAGATGCATCATGGAGGGAAGGAAAAATAGGTGGATATATTGAAACAACATCTCAAAACATCAGTTAGGAAGTTAAAGCTTGGTCGCCGAAATTGGTCTTCCAACATGGACAATGGACCCAAGCAATTACTTTCCAAGTTGTGGGGCAAAATGGCTTAAAGACAACAAAATCAAGGTAATTTGAGGTGGCCAATCCACAAAGGCCCCTGGACCTCAATACCTGGATAGAATGTGTAGGCTAAGACCTGAAAATGTGGTGT
>NC_036851.1:38345757-38349877 GCF_002910315.2 Salvelinus sp. IW2-2015 | reverse complement strand
CGATCATTAGATGAACATAACCTGAGAAGGCCGCTCAGCGAGGAAGAAGCCACTGCCTCCAAAACCACCAAAAATAGCCGAGACCATGGTTTGCAACTTGCACATGGGGACAAAAGATCGTATTTTTTGGGAGAAATGTCCTCTGGTCTGATGAAACAAAAATAAAACTGTTTGCCATAATGACCATCATATGTTTGGAGGAAAAAGGGGGAAGGCTTGCAAGCCCGAAGAACACACATCCACAACCGGTGAAGCAATGGGGGTGGGCAGCATCATGGTATGTGGGTGCTTGGCATGCAGGGGGACTGGGCGCACTCCCAAAATAGATGCATCATGAGGAGAGAGGAAAAATAGGTGGATATATTGAAACAACATCTCAAGACATCCAGTTAGGAAGTTAAAGCTTGGTCGCAGAAATTGGCTCTTCCAAACGGACAATGGACCCAAGCAATACTTTCCAAAGTTGTGCAAAATGGCTTAAAGACAAAAAAGTCAAGGTATTTGAGTGGCAATCAAGCACCACAAAGCCGACGACCACATCCTATAAAAATGTGTAGGCAGACCTTGAAAAAGTGTGTGGCAAGCAAGAGGAGGCCATACAAACCTAGACTGCCTCAGTTACACCAGCTCTGTCAGGAGGAAAGATGGGCCAAAATTCACCCACTTATGTATGAGGGGAAGCTTGGAAGACTAGCAGTAAAGAGCAGTTTGAGCCCAGAAGTTGAAGAGACCCAATTGTGAAAGGCAAACGTAGCTGACCAAATACTAGTATGAGGTGTAGAAGAGAGAGAGATATAAGGTAACTTCTACACGTGGGAATGAGAGTGAGAAAGAAATGAAGAAGCTGAAATAAGTGTGTGCAAGCAAGGAGGCCTACAAACCTGACTCAGTTACACCAGCTCTGTCAGGAGGAATGGGCCAAAATTCACCCAACTTATTATGGGAAGCTTGTGGAAGACTACATAAAACGTTTGACCCAAGTTAAACAATTTAAAGGCAATGCTACCAAATARTAATTGAGTGTATGGTAACTTCTGACACTGGGAATGTGATGAAAGAAATGAAAGCTGAAATAAATCATTCTCTCTACTATTAATCTGACATTTCACATTCTTAAAATAAAGTGGTGATCCTAACTGACCTAAGACAGGGAATGTTTACTAGGATTGAATGTCAGCAATTGTCAAAAACTGAGTTTAAATGTATTTGGCTAAGGTGTATGTAAACTTCCGACTTCAACTGTATGCATAGTCACTTTAACTATACCTACATGTACATACTACCTCAATCAGCCCGACTAACCGGTGCCTGTATATAGCTCAGCTACTGTTATAGCCTTGCTACTGTATATAGCCCCGCTACTGTTATTTTTCACAGTCTTTTTTACTGTTGTTTTTATTTCTTTACTTATCTGTTGTTCACCTAATACTTTTTTTTACCTAATACACCTAAAACTTAAAAATTGCACTGTTGGTTAGAGCCTGTAAGTAAGCATTTCACTTTAAGGTTGTATTTCACCTGTTTTATTCGGTGCACGTGACAAAAAAACTTTGATTTGATTTTAAAGGCTGTCACGGCCGTTGTAAGAAGTGGACCAAGGTGCAGCGTGGTGAGCGTACATTTCTCTTTTTATTTAAAATGTTGCCAACAAAACAACAAACGAAAAACAACCGTGAAGCTTTACAGGGCAATAGTGCCACTAACAAAGACAACTACCCACAACGAAACGAAGGAAAAAGGGCTACCTAAGTATGGTTCACAATCAGGGGTGGGCTGGGGTGGGCTGGGATGAGCTTGTTTGGGTTGGGGTGGGGTGAGGGTGCTGAGGGTAATTGTGTGTGAGAGAGAGAAGGGGTAGAGAGAGAGAAGGGGGCAGAGAGAGAGAAAGGGAGAAGAGGGCAGAGAGAAAGAGAGAAGAGGGCAGAGAGAAACAAAGAAGAGGGCAGCGAGAGAGAGAAGAGGGCAGAAAGAAAGAGAGAGAGAAGAGGCCGAGAGAGGGAGAGAGAGAGAGCGAGAGAGAGAGAGAGAGAAGACGAGAGAGGAGAAGAAGAGAGAGAAGAGAGAAGAGGAGAGAGAGAAGAGAGGAGAGAGGAGACGAGAGAGAGAGAGGAGAGAGAGAGAGAGAGAGAGAAGAGAGAGCAGTAGAGAGGAGAGAGAGATAGAGAGAAACAGCCAGACCCGTATCCCCGGGGAACTGTTGCCCTGCGACAATGTACCAACCTGGCCACCCATACCCAACCTCATACTGGGACTGTCTCTATGACCATGTTTCACCTGTACAGGCGAGCAGTCCCATCCCTTTGCCCCCCCAAAAGACTTCTCAAGGACGTCCTCGTTAAACCGAAGCCCGACCTCTTCCCCCCAAGGGAAACAGCGGAGCAATCTTCCACCATCCGCCCAGAATCACCGAGACACACATCCCGGAGACCAAGCCAACATCCCTGGACCCCTAGCCACGGACCCACAGCCACCACCACCTCAATGCCCACCACAAGCCCACCGCAGAGCAAGACCACCCCAGCCCAGCTCTCAGACAACCCAGTGAGGCCTATCCACACCCCCGCCCTTTCCTCCCACCGCGAGACCCAGCACTGGAGGAAGCCACAGTCCCCCAGCAAGCAGAGCTGAACGCACAGGCTCTGTGGAGAGAGCCAACTGCCCCCAGCCCCGCACACCAAATGAGTGACATTAAACAAAAATGCTAGGTCTTACATGCTCAATAATGTGATGGGCCCGATGGGAGTTATGGGTAAGGATGAAGCACAAGAAACTTCCACCATTCTCACTCTCTCACTACATCAACCAATAAGGGCATGACACAGAATTCTATCTTAAAATGGATACACAAATCACATTGCCAAAATAAGAGTTTTACGTTTTAATTTTGAGAAATCCTATTTTTAATGGTTCTTACTGGATTTGTGCACGTTGTTTGGGTCTTTTCATTTTTTGAAAGGTAAAAGAAAAGACGAAAAAAAAAGTATCTGAAGTCTTTTTACGTTGCATGTTGGAATAATAACAAGGATTGAAACGTCCTCTGCTTTGGGCTAAAAGGAGCAGAAAACCCAGACTTTCCTGAAGAAATTGATGATGTTGATATTTTGTTTAACTAGGAAACATGGCGAGAGGGTTATGAAAATTGTTTACTTCACTGGCTTGTCCACTAAGGTTATAGGGAGATAAATACATACTCACACCTGAAATTAACAGGTAATTCCAAAACAGGGCAGAGACTCAAGGCGGGAATGCTAATATGGGTAAAATCTGAAACTAATTTAACTCATCGAAATTGATCAAACAGGAAAGAATTTCTTTATCTGGTTTTAAAAATCACAAGGAGGCTATCTTGAAGATAACAAAACCGCATCTTCTCTGTGGCCACAACCACACGCATAGTCACTCCAGCTACCTTAACCCCCAGTATCAAGAACATTGAAGGAAGAGGCATTCAGGTCTTTCAGTTAATGGGCGCCAATAACGACTGGCACGCAAGGTTAGTTATATTGTATATCATCGATTGGCAAAGAGGGGCCACGCTAATTGCGCGAAAACCATATTATTCAATCCGCGTCCTCAGTTGGGAGATATGTTAGAAATGGGCATAGAAAAGAGACAAGATATCGGGGAGAGAAAAAGATAACTAACGCTACAACATCACTCAGGAATTGTAATAGTCATGGGGATTAAGGATACACGCTTCCTTGAGAGGAAAGGACAATGTTTTCAGTCCCATTTTCTCCAACACTCGGGCCTTTGTTGTACCTTGATTAGAAAAGAAAAAGAGAACATATGCAAGGATGTATTCTATCACGCTAAGACCCATCAAGTAAAGACCATATATGGAGATTTTACAGATAAGCGAGCAGTGCTCCATGTCCGAACATCTAGAGCGTCCCTCCAGTTGGTATACACTTTAGTAGTTTATAAAGAAGAAAAGTGGCAGGAGATCCCAACCCTCAGCTGCATTAGATTAGAAGGACGAGAGAGGTAGTACTACGTATTTGTCACGTATAACCCCAGCCCTGTTAACATGCATCATTAGACCCCTTACATGAACCGGCTAGTCACTGTTAAGCTAAGGCCTCCACACACCATTAACCCTCAGAAGTACCCTAAAGGG
>NC_036851.1:38326353-38345732 GCF_002910315.2 Salvelinus sp. IW2-2015 | reverse complement strand
ATATGGTAGAGGGGTGTTGGTTGTAGTTTATGGTTTTGTGTTGAGTGTATGTATCTAGCTGTGTCTCATGGGTGTGTAGTTTACTAGGAAGTCTATGGTGGCCGGAATGGGTTCTCAATTAGAGACAGCTGATTTCTGTTGTCTCTAATTGGGAGCCATATTTAAGGCTGCCATAGGCTTTAGCTGTTTGTGGGTCATTGTATATGTATTGTCGACGTAAGTAGTTTGTGTGTGCACTTGCGTTTTAGGTTTCACGATCGTTTTGTTGTTGGTTAGTGTGTTAAGTGTTACGTGTTCATCTTCGTCGTATTAATTAAGAAGATGTATTCAAGTCATGTTGCGCCTTGGTCTCTCTTTCACGTCAACACGATCGTGACAGAGATCTCTACATTAGTAATGACTCCTCGTATAGAGAGACTCTACATTAGTAATGATCCTCGTATAGAGAGAGACTCTCTACATTAGTAATGATCCTCGTATAGAGAGACTCTACATTAGTAATGATCCTCGTATAGAGAGGACTTTATAGGGTTAGAGAGACTCTACATTAGTAATGAGACTCTACATTAGTAATGATCCTCGTATAGAGAGAGACTCTCTACATTAGTAATGATCCTCGTATAGAGAGACTCTTACATTAGTAATGACCTCGTATAGAGAGAGACTCTCTACATTAGTAATGATCTTCGTATAGAGAGAGACTCTCTACATTAGTAATGATCCTCGTATAGAGAAGAGACTCTCTACATTAGTAATGATCCTCGTATAGAGAGACTCTCTACATTAGTAATGATCCTCATATAGAGAGAGACTCTCTACATTAGTAATGATCCTCGTTAGAGAGAGACTCTCTACATTAGTAATGATCCTCGTATAGAGAGACTCTACATTAGTAATGATCCTGTATAGAGAGAGACTCTCTACATTAGTAATGATCCTCGTATAGAGAGACCTCTACATTAGTAATGATCCTCGTATAGAGAGAGACTCTACATTAGTAATGATCTCCGTATAGAGAGACTCTACATTAGTAATGCGACTCTTACATTAGTAATGATCCTCGTATAGAGAGAGAGACTCTCTACCATTAGTAATGATCCTCGTATAGAGAGAGACTCTCTACATTAGTAATGATCCTCGTATAGAGAGAGACTCTCTACATTAGTAATGATCCTCAATAGAGAGACTCTCTACATTAGTAATGATCCTCGTATAGAGAGAGACTCTCTACATTAGTAATGATCCTCGTATAGAGAGACTCTCTACATTAGTAATGATCCTCGTATAGAGAAGCTCTCTACATTAGTAATGATCCTCGTATAGAGAGACTCTCTACATTAGTAATGATCCTCGTATAGAGAGAGACTCTCTACATTAGTAATGATCCTCGTATAGAGAGACTCTCTACATTAGTAATGATCCTCGTATAGAGAGACTCTCTACATTAGTAATGATCCTCGTATAGAGAGAGACTCTCTACATTAGTAATGATCCTCGTATAGAGAGAGACTCTCTACATTAGTAAGATCCTCGTATAGAGAGACTCTCTACATTAGTAATGATCCTCATATAGAGAGAGACTCTCTACATTAGTAATGATCCTCGTATAGAGAGAGACCTCTACATTAGTAATGATCTCGTATAGAGAGAGACTCTCTACATTAGTAATGATCCTCGTATAGAGAGAGACTCTCTACATTAGTAATGATCCTCGTATAGAGAGAGACTCTCTACATTAGTAATGATCCTCGTATAGAGAGACTCTACATTGTAATGATCTCGTATAGAGAGAGACTCTACATTAGTAATGATCCTCGTATAAGAGAGACTCACATTAGTATGAGACTCTACATTAGTAATGATCCTCATATAGAGAGAGACTCTCTACATTAGTAATGATCCTCGTATAGAGAGAGACTCTCTACATTAGTAATGATCCTCGTATAGAGAGACTCTACATTAGTAATGATCCTCGTATAGAGAGACCTCTACATAGTAATGGTCCTCGTATAGAGAGAGCTCTTACATTAGTAATGATCCTCGTATAGAGAGAGACTCTCTACATTAGTAATGATCCTCATATAGAGAGAGACTCTCTACATTAGTAATGATCCTCGTATAGAGAGAGACTCTACATTAGTAATGATCCTCGTATAGAGAAGAGACTCTCTACATTAGTAATGATCCTCGTATAGAGAGAGACTCTCTACATTAGTAATGATCCTCATATAGAGAGAGACTCTCTACATTAGTAATGATCCTCATATAGAGAGAGACTCTCTACATTAGTAATGATCCTCATATAGAGAGAGATCTCTACATTAGTAATGATCCTCGTATAGAGAGACTCTACATTAGTAATGAGACTCTACATTAGTAATGATCCTCGTATAGAGAGAGACTCTCTACATTAGTAATTGATCCTCATATAGAGAGAGACTCTCTACATTAGTAATGATCCTCGTATAGAGAGAGACTCTCTACATTAGTAATGATCCTCGTATAGAGAGAGACTCTCTACATTAGTAATGATCCTCATATAGAGAGACTCTCTACATTAGTAATGATCCTCGTATAGAGAGACTCTACATTAGTAATGATCCTGTATAGAGAGAGACTCTCTACATTAGTAATGATCCTCGTATAGAGAGAGACTCTCTACATTAGTAATGATCCTCATATAGAGAGAGACTCTCTACATTAGTAATGATCCTCATATAGAGAGAGACTCTCTACATTAGTAATGATCCTCATATAGAGAGAGACTCTCTACATTAAATGATCCTCGTATAGAGAGACTCTACATTAGTAATGAGACTCTACATTAGTAATGATCCTCGTATAGAGAGAGACTCTCTACATTAGTAATGATCCTCATATAGAGAGAGACTCTCTACATTATAATGATCCTCGTATAGAGAGAGACTCTCTACATTATAATGATCCTCATATAGAGAGAGACTCTCTATATGCCTAGCACCCTTATGGCAGGAAGTGAAAGAAAACACACACACACACACACACACACAGAGTCAGCATGAGCCCCTAGGACTGTGTTGGCAGGAGGTTTTGCTTGGCTCAGCTTGGGCTGCATTGCAGATACAGGTTATTGGTATATAGGTCACCTAGCACAAACAGAAACACATGTGACCCAGTAGATATCCAGGAGTTTAAAGAGGCTTCACAACAATCAGCTCAGTACTAGTTCTATCACTGGTGGGTGTGTGTGTGTGTGTGTGTGTGTGTTGTGTGTGTGTGTGTGTGTGTGTGTGTGTGTGTGTGTGGTGTGTGTGTGTGTGTGTGGTGTGTGTGTGTGTGTGTGTGTGTGTGTGTGTGTGTGTGTGTGTGTATATATGTGTGTGTGTGTGTGTGTGTGTGTGGTATAAGAATTAACAGCATGCCATACGTGACACAGGGCAGTCACACACTTGGGCAACACTCAGGCTCTTCTGCTCTTCTCTGTCCAAACACTTCTTAGCAGAGTGCAGAATCAACCCAACTAGTGTAGCTGTGTTTATGTCTTTCCTTATGTCCTCACACCAAAGGCATAAAGACCCATCTTGACAAGAGTCGACTTCACTAATGTTGGATCACAGGAGAAGGTCTTGAATCGGTTTAACGTCTAGAGAGCAGAAGGGTTAGTGTAGACAAGTCTCCCTATTGTCTACACGAGTGTTCCAAAATGATAGGTAGGCCATGGCCGGTTCTGCCTAACCTGGTTAACCAGTGGTTTCAGATCTGGTTCTGCTCTCTGGCCATCTACATTGTTGAGCCAAACATGTTGTTCTTTATCTCAATTCCATAAGGAAGTGTGAAGATAGCGGAGTTGTGGCTGGGTTGTGGTTCAGAAAGCTAGCACAGTAACTGCTATTGTCTGCTATCTGATCTGCTGACAGGGAAGTAGATGCTGTGGATTCTGTTCATGTGTGCACTCCGTTGTGTGTATCTGTGGTCTTTAATGTGTGAGTTCCATTGTGTGTGTATGTGTGTGCATGTGAGTATGTATGTGTGCCTGTGTGTGTTCTCAGTAGTAACTTTACAAAAAGCGTTGGAAGTGGATTTGAGGGAGCCGGTCTAATTTTTGTTACCATGAACATCATAACAAATACAGATAACGACGTTAGCATAAATTAAGCGAAAACCTAACATGCTAAGGTAAATGAGACTATTATACAGAATAACTCTAAATTATGCATGTTTTCTTCCGTTTTTATAACCAAGGCAATTTGTTAAAGAAAACCCATGCTATCTATCCCTGTTGAAATACTGTACTTTATCATAAGTACTGTTTAAAGTAAGCTTCTGCCAAGTATATATAGCTGATATTCAGGTTAGTTTCCTAATAATTTCTCTTGGCAGGAGGATTTGGAGTGACTTATTTGAGTAATGATTCTACATATACAGTGCATTCGGAAAGTATTCAGACCCCTTGACTTTTTCCACATTTTGTTACGTTACAGCCTTATTCTAAAATGGATACAATAATTTTTTCCCTCATCAATCTACACACAATACCCCATAATGACGAAGTGAAAACCAGGTTTTAGAAATCTTTGTAAAAAAAAATATGATTATTAATTCATGATTTAAATATTTATTTACATAAGTACTATAGGTTGAGCGATTAATCGGAATGGCCGATTAATTAGGGCCGATTTCAAGTTTTCATAACAATCAGTAATCGGCATTTTTGGACACCGATTATGGCCGATTACATTGCACACCACGAMGAGACTGCGTGGCAGGCTGACTACATGTTATGCGAGTGCAGCAAGGAGCCAAGGTAAGGTGTTAGCTAGCATTAAACTTGTCTTATAAAAAACAATCAATCTTAACATAATCACTAGTTAACTACACATGATTGATGATATTACTAGTTTATCTAGCTTGTCCTGCGTTGCATATAATCGATGTGGTGCCTGTTAATTTATTATTGAATCACAGCCTACTTCGCCAAACGGGTGATTTAACAAGCGCATTCGCGAAAAAAGCACTGTCGTTGCACCAATGTACCTAACCATAAACATGAATGCCTTTATAAAAATTAATACACAAGTATATATTTTTAAACCTGCATATTTAGTTAATATTAATATCTTWTAARTAGGGAAATTGTGTCACTTCTCTTGCGTTCTGTGCAACAGAGTCAGGGTATATGCAGCAGTTTGGGCCGCCTGGCTCATTGCGAACTGTGTGAAGACCATTTCTTCCTAACAAAGACAGCAACCTTCGCCAAACGGGGGATGATTTAACAAAAGCGCATTTGCGAAAAAAGCACAATCGTTGCACGAATGTACCTTACCGTAAACATCAATACCTTTCTTAAAATCAATACACAGAAGTATATATTTTTAAACCTGCATATTTAGTTAAAATAAATTAAGATTAATGTTAGCAGGCAATATTAACTAGGGAAAATGTGTCACTTCTCTTGCGTTCATTGCACGCAGAATCAGAATATAGCAACAGTTTGGGCCGCCTGGCTCGTTGTGAACTAATTTCCCAGAAGTTTACATAATTATGACATAACATTGAAGGTTGTGTAATGTAACAGCAATATTTAGACTTATGGATGCCACCCGTTAGATAAAATATGGAACGGTTCCATATTTCACTGAAAGAATAAAGAATAAACGTTTCAAAATGATAGTTTCCGTATTTACCATATTAATGACCTAAGGCTCGTATTTCTGTGTGTTATTATATTATAATTAAGTCTATGATTTCAAATCAAATCAAATTTTATTTGTCACATACACATGGTTAGCAGATGTAATGCGAGTGTAGCGAAATGCTTGTGCTCTAGTTCCGACAATGCAGTAATAACCAACAAGTAATCTAACCTAACAATTCCACAACTACTACCTTATACACACAAGTGTAAAGGGATAAAGAATATGTACATAAAGATATATGAATGAGTATGGTACAGAACGGCATAGGCAAGATGCTGTAGATGGTAGTACAGTATATACATATGAGATGAGTAATGTAGGGTATATAAACATAAAGTGGCATAGTTTAAAGTGGCTAGTGATACATGTATTACATAAAGATGGCAAGATGCAGTAGATGATATAGAGTACAGTATATACATATACATATGAGATAGATGAGTAATGTAGGATATGTAAACATTATATTTAAGTGGCATTGTTTAAGTGGCTAGTGATAAATTTTTACATAATTTCCATCAATTCCCATTATTAATGTGGCTGGAGTTGAGTCAGTATGTTGGCAGCGGCCACTAAATGTTAGTGGTGGCTGTTTAACAGTCTGATGGCCTTGAGATAGAAGCTGTTTTTCAGTCTCTCGGTCCCTGTTTTGATGCACCTGTACTGACCTGCCTTCTGGATGATAGCGGGGTGAACAGGCAGTGGCTCGGTGTTGTTGTCCTGATGATCTTTATGGCCTTCCTGTGACATCGGGTGGTGTAGGTGTCCTGGAGGGCAGGTAGTTTGCCCCCGGTGATGCGTTGTGCAGACCTCAGACCCCCTGATTTGATAGAGCAGTCTGACTGAGCGGTGGTAGGCAGCAGCAGGCTCGTAAGCGTTCATTCAAACAGCACTTTCCTGCATTTGCCAGCAGCTCTTCGTGGCTTCAAGCATTGCGATGTTTATGACTTCAAGCCTATCAACTCCCAAGATTAGGCTGGCAATACTAAAGTGCCTATTAGAACATCCAATACTCAAAGGTACAGTGGGAGAACAAGTATTTGATACACTGCCGATTTTGCAGGTTTTCCTACTTATAAAGCATGTAGAGGTCTGTAATTTTTATCATAGGTACACTTCAACTGTGAGAGACGGAATCTAAAACAAAAAATTCAGAAAATCACATTGTATGATTTTAAGGTAATTAATTTGCATTTTATTGCATGACATAAGTATTTGATCACCTACCAACCAGTAAGAATTCCGGCTCTCACAGACCTGTTCGTTTTTCTTTAAGAAGCCCTCCTGTTCTCCACTCATTATCTGTATTAACTGCACCTGTTTGAACTCGTTACCTGTATAAAAGACACCTGTCCACACACTCTATCAAACAGACTCCAACCTCTCCACAATGGCCAAGACCAGAGAGCTGTGTAAGGACATTATGGATAAAATTGTAGACCTGCACAAGGCTGGATGGGCTACAAGACAATAGGCAAGCAGCTTGGTGAGAAGGCAACAACTGTTGGCGCAATTATTAGAAAATGGAAGAAGTTCAAGATGACGGTCAATCACCCTCGGTCTGGGGCTCCATGCAAATCTCACCTCGTGGGGCATCAATGATCATGAGGAAGGTGAGGGATCAGCCCAGAACTACAGCAGGACCTGGTCAATAACCTGAAGAGAGATGGGACCACAGTCTCAAAGAAAACCATTTGTAACACACTACGCCGTCATGGATAAAATACTGCAGCGCACGCAAGGCCCCCTGCTCAAGCCAGCGCATGTCCAGGCCCGTCTGAAGTTAGCCAATGACCATCTGGATGATCCAGAGGAGGAATTGGAGAAGGTCATGTGGTCTGATGAGACAAAAATAGAGCTTTTTGGTCAAAACTCCACTTGCAGTGTTTGGAGGAAGAAGAAGGATGAGTACAACCCCAAGAACACCATCCCAACCGTGAAGCATGGCGGTGGAAACATCATTCTTTGGGGATGCTTTTCTGCAAAGGGGACAGGACGACTGCACCGTATTGAGGGGAGGATGGATGGGGCCATGTATCGCGGAGTCTTGGCCAACAACCTCCTTCCCTCAGTAAGAGCATTGAGATGGGTCGTGGCTGGGTCTTCCAGCATGACAACGACCCGAAACACACAGCCAGGGCAACTAAGGAGTGGCTCCGTAAGAAGCATCTCAAGGTCCTGGAGTGGCCTACCAGTCTCCAGACCTGAACCCAATGAAAAATCTTTGGAGGGAGCTGAAAGTCCGTATTGCCCAGCGACAGCCCCGAAACCTGAAGGACCTGGAGAAAGTCTGTATGGAGGAGTGGGCCAAAATCCCTGCTGCAGTGTGTGCAAACCTGGTCAAGAACTACAGGAAACGTATGATCTCTGTAATTGCAAACAAAGGTTTCTGTACCAATATTAAGTTCTGCTTTTCTGATGTATCAAATACTTATGTCATGCAATAAAATGCAAATTAATTACTTAAAAATATACAATGTGATTTCTGGATTTTTGTTTTAGATTCCGTCTCTCACAGTTGAAGTGTACCTATGGTAAAAATTACAGACCTCGACATGCTTTGTAAGTAGGAAAACCTGCAAAATCGGCAGTGTATCAAATACTTGTTCTCCCCACTGTATATGGAATACAAATGGTATAGAGAGAAATAGTCCTATAATAACTACAACCAAAACTTCTTACCTGGGAATATTGAAGACTCATGTTAAAAGGAACCACCAGCTTTCATATATTCTCATGTTCTGAGCAAGGAACTTAAACGTTAGCTTTTTTACATGGCACATATTGCACTTTTACTTTCTTCTCCAACACTTTGTTTTTGCTTTATTTAACCAAATTGAACATGTTTCATTATTTATTTGGGACTAAATAGATTTTATTGCTGTATTATATTAAGTTAAAATAAGTGTTCATTCAGTATTGTTGTAATTGTCATTATTACAAATAAAGAAATAAAAATTGTCTGATTAATCGGTATCGCATTTTTCGGTCCTCCAATAATTGGTATGGTATCGGTGTTGAAAAATCATAATCGGTCGACCTCTACTTCATTACAGTGTTCTGTTTACTTCTCTGTGGGCCCATCTGGCCTAACACAACTAGAGTAATGATCACAGATACAGGCATAGACTAGTGTTATCTCCATGTCTTTCCAATAGAACATGTTTGGGACAGATATTGTGCAGATATGACCCCAATATATATATATATATAATATATATATTATAATATATATATATAATTATATATATATATATAGAAAAATCGTACGATTAATCGGTATCGCCTTTTTTTGGTCCTCCAATAATCGGTGTGGTTACGGCGTTGTCATGGGTGTATGTACTGGTGGCGAAGTCAGTTGCAGGAGAGCAGAGTGTTGTGAACAGGTGCACACTTTATTCAGGCTGGAGTGAGCAAACAGACGCAAACTGCGTCAAAACCTCCAGAAAAAGGCAAAAGCGCAAAGCACGAAAAAACAATCACCAAAGCTAATGTACCAAATGAACATACAACGTGCACAAACACGGGACATGGAAATAAGTACTCAGACCCTTTGCTATGAGACTCGAAATTAAGCTCAGGTGATTCCTGTTTCCATTGATCATCCTTGAAATGTTTCTACAACTTGATTGGTGTCCACCTGTGGTAAATTCAATTGATTGGACATGATTTGGAAAGCACACACCTGTCTATATAAGGTCCCACAGTTGACAGTGCGTGTCAGAGCAAAACCAAGTCATGAGGTTGAAGGAATTGTCCGTAGAGCTCAGAGACAGGATTGTGTCGAGGCACAGATCTGGGTAAGTGTACCAAAATATGTCTGCAGCATTGAAGGTACCCAAGAACACAGCGGCCTCCATCATTCTTAAATGGAAGAAGTTTGGAACCACCAAGATTCTTCCTAGAGGTGGCTGCCCGGACAAACTGAACAATCGGGGGAGAAGGGCTGTCACGCCTCGTACTCTGTCCTAGATCATATGATATGCATATTATTATTACTATTGGATAGAAAACACTCTGAAGTTTCTAAAACTGTTTGAATTATATCTGTGAGTAAAACAGAACTCATTTGGCAGGCAAACTTCCAAACAGGGTGAAAAATTCTGAAATGGGTCTCTGTGAAAGGCTTCGCCTATTCAATTGTCTTGTATTTATGGATCTGATGCACTTCATACGCCTTCCACTAGATGTCAACAAGGCAGTTAGAACGTGGAATGAAGTGTCTAGCCTTCTGTGGGACCGGATGAGAGTCGTTGGAGTGAGAGGTCAGCCATATTGGCAGTATTTGGCTACGCACTTAGGGCTTGTCATATCTTTGTCTGCAATGCGTTAGGTAGACACGAAGAAATGCTCCGTCTGGGACGTTATTGGATATATTTGTGAAAAACATCCTAAAGATGGATTCTCAACTGAGTTTGACCAGTTTATTCGACTTTTATTATCACTTTTTGAATTTTTCATTCATGCGTAAAATCTTCATGGACARGTGAGCTACACATGCTAGCCAAAGTTGCRAATTCGACAGAAGAAATGGACATTCTAAAACAAAACAACGATTTATTGTGGAACTAGGATTCCTGGCACTGCATTCTGATGAAAGTTCATCAAAGGTAAGGGAATATTTATGATGTTATTTCGTATTTTTGTGGACTCTTTGGACTCCAACATGGCGGAGAATGGCTGAGCGCTGTCTCAGATTATTGCATGCTGTGCTTTGTACTAAAGTTATTTTTTTAAATCTACCACAGCGGTTGCATTAAGAACCAGTGTATCTTTAATTATATGTGCAACAAGTATTTTTATCAAAGTTTATGATGAGTTTTTCTGTTAGATTACGTGGCTGTCTAAAATTTCTCCAGACATTTTGGTGCCATTTGTGACCATGGCGGCAATGTAAAACCCCGATTTGTAGCTATAAATATGCACATTTTCAAACAAAACATAAATGTATTGTATAACATGATGTCATAAGACTGTCATCTGATGAAGTTGTTCAAAGGTTAGTGATTAATTMTATCTCTATTTGTGGGTTTTGTGAAAGCTATCTTTGCGGTGAAAAAATGGCGTTGTGTGTTGGGCTATTGTGGTGAGCTAACGTAAATATATGTTGTGTTTTCGCTGTAAAAAAAAAAAAAAAAAAGTTGGCTGGATTCACAAGATGTTTATCTTTCATTTGCTGTATTGGACTTGTGATTTCATGAAATTATATTATATGATATTAATGTTGTTTTGTTTCTCCTGTTCAGACGCTCTCCGTGTAATGTTTCCTGTCTGTTGTTTATTAAATGTTCACTGCTTGCACTTACTTCTCYTCTGTCCTTACAGAATGCTGACACCACAATTTGAAGCATCAAGGAGTTTTTGTTTTTTGTTTTTGTTGGTGACGTCGGGTCCGGCTTCCGCTGCCGAAGGAACCGGGGATGCCTCAGTTGGCTCGTCGGGTTCCATGCCTTAGCCGGCTCGTCGGGCTCCCACGCCTCAGCCGGCTCGTCGGGCTCCCACGCCTCAGCCGGCTCGTCGGGCTCCCACGCCTCAGCCGGCTCGTCGGGCTCCCACGCCTCAGCCGCCACGTCAGGCTCCCACGCCTCAGCCGCCACGTCAGGCTCCCACGCCTCAGCCGCCACGTCTGACTCCCACGTCTCGGCCAGTCCGTCAGGCTCGCCTAGGTGGGACGCTGGGTGGCGGCTCTGGGGGGGGTACTGTCATGCCTGCTCCTACTCCCCCTCTCTGTGCCAGACTGCCCGTCATTATGCACACCTGTCATCATCATTACGCACATCAACGTTCATTGGACTCCTTCACTTTGTTGATTGCCCTTCTGTTTTCTGTCCGTTGTTTATTAAATGTTCACTRCKTGTATTTGCTTCTCGTCTCCCAGTATCTGTCCTTACAAGGGCCTTGGTCTGGGGAGGTGACAAAGAACCCGATGGTCTCTCAGAGAGCTCCAGAGTTCCTCTGTGGCGATGGGAGGACCTTCCAGAACGACAACCATCACTGCAGCACTCCAACAATCAGGCCTTTTTGGTAGAGTGGCCAGACGGAAGCCACTCCTCAGTAAAAGGCACATGAGAGCCCGCTTGGAGTTTGCCAAAAAGCACCTAAACACTCTCAGAACATGAGAAACAAGATTCTCTAGCAAAGTTCAGCAAAGTTCAGAGATCCTTGATGAAATCCTGCTCCAGAGCATTCAGGACCTCACTCTGGGGCAATGGTTCACCTTCCAACAGAACAACGACCCTAAGCACACAGTCAAGACAATGCAGGAGTGGCTTCGGGACAAGTCTCTGAATGTCCTTGAGTGGCCCAGCCAGAGCCTGGACTTGAACCCAATCTAACATCTCTGGAGAGACCTGAAAATAGCTGTGCGGAGACACTCCCCATCCAACCTGACAGAGCTTGAGAGGTTCCGCAGAGAAGAATGGGAGAAACTCCCCAAATACAGGTGTGCCAAGTTTGTAGCGTCATACCCAAGAAGACTCGAGGCTGTAATCGCTGCTAAAAGTGCTTCAACAAAGTATTGAGTAAAGGGTCTGAAAATGTATGTAAATGTGATATTTACATAASTTATATTGCAAAAAAGTATATATAATGTTTTTGTTTTGTCAGTATGGGATATTGTGTGTAGATTGATGAGTGAAGAAATTATAAGGGCGTAARGTAGAATAAGGCCGTAACGTAGCAAAATGTGATAAAAGTGAAGGGGTCTGAATACTTTCCGAATGCACTGAACCTTTGATGTAGGAGATGCAACAAAGCAATACATTGATGCGCAATGTTTTTGGTATTTTGCCATGGATTTACTTTGTTGAAGTGGAGGTGAATGTTGAATGGTCAGCGTCTTCAGCTGCTGTGTGATTGAGTTTGGTTCTTTACACACGTCTGGCTCTTTATCTCAGTCTGCAGCACTGGTTAAAGGTCTGGGTTTGGATAGCCTCTGCTAGTCCCCAACAACCGGATGTTCAAGTTTTCAGGGAAAGTGGAAAAATAGATACTTTTGAGGAGATGGGAAACTCGTTTGGAATCGTATTACCTCCCATTGTGTATGTTGCCTATGCATCGTCAATTGGCCACAATTCTGGGACAAAGAGAGCTCTCCTTCAAGGAGGGAATGGGATTCAATTGGGCGCTAGCTCAAAAACCCAACATTACAAATATTTTCCGAGATGTGAGATAATGAACTTGTTCTCTGTAACATCATAATATCAAAGGCTTTGCAATTGTGAAATAACGTACTTTTGAGGAAAATATGCACGTTTCTGAACTCATACCCTGACTTTGAGAAGGAACCACATGATGCAGCATAACAATGTGAACACGATTGGTCGACCGTCTGCTGGGTGGAGCGTTATATGTTCCTCCATTCATTGACCAATGGGATTTTTATCTCCGCTTGTCTCTAATATCTCTGTTAACAAGGTTACACGCCATCTTAAATCCTTTTACTGTATTACTTGAACAGTGCACCTCTCCCAAACTTTTGTATGTCAGTGATCTAGTTTCAAACTTTTGTGTGTCAGTGATTTAGCTTCAGGTGTTTATTTTACACCTGCTACGTACGTTGTTTGACGTTTTAGTCCTTTAGCAAACACTCTTATCCAGAGTGACTTACAGTAGTGAGTGCATACATTTTCATCATTTTTTATACTGGTCCCCCACAGGAATTGAATCCACAACCCTGGCATTGTAAGCGCAATGCCCTACCAACTAAGCTACACGGGACCAACTGGGCTATGTTAGGCAGGATGTATGGAGCTAGTAGGCTGTGTGTATGGAGTTAGTAGACTAGTTGTATGGATTTAGGAGGCAGGGTGTATGGGGTCAGTAGGCAGGGTGTATGGGGTTATTAGACTGGATGTATGGAGTTAGTAAGCAGGGTGTATGGGGTTAGTAGGCTGGGATGGTACCCTGGTCTGAGCTCTGGTACTCTGGGTTTGGAGGTATTGTGGTCTGGGGGAATGGAGGAATGGGGATCTGAAGGTCTGGGGTAATTAGGAGATGGAGGGAGAGGAGTAGTCCTGGGCCTGGGGGCTGGGGTTCTGATACTGGTTTGGGGTAATGGGGGAGTGGATGACTGGAGGAGAGGTGGAACTGTTCTGTGTGATGTCTTCATTGTCTCTGGGTAGCTCTCTCTGGGGAGTAAGGACCTCAGCTGCTGATGTAGGTCAGCCACACACATTGAAAACACATCTCTCTCTCTGTCTCTCTGATAGGTCAGAGCCGTATCAGGAGCCAACCAGGAGTTGTGACAGGAGAGGAGAGCCAATCAGAGGAGAGAGATGTTGGTGCAGGGCGGGCCTTGGGTCCTGTCTGTCATGTCGTTCCTCCTGCTGCTGTGGCAAGAAGTGTCTGCTATCGAGGTTCCTCTTGATCGTAAGTCCATCAATCAAATAGCGAACACATGAAATCAGTCAAAACATTGTTTTATAATATATATTTTATCGTAAACCTTTTGTTCTCATACAATTTAGATACCGGTGACCCACCCAATGGTTTTGGAATTGAAGGGCAGTGAACAAAAAATGAAGATAACAGAGTTTCATGCCACATCCCTTACTAACCTATTGGTGTTTACTGTGACAAATGGACTTTCAGGAAAAAAATCATGCGAAATGAAGTGATTTATATATACATGTACAGTGTATACTCTATGTAAAACACAACACAGTTATCCTGCAGATCCAGCTTCATGTAAAGTGATATCTCTTAACAATAGAACTGAGCTCACATACACTCTCTGACCATCCCCTATCCCGCACGTACGCACGCACGCACACTTACACACACACACGCACACATAGACACACACACACTTACACTCACACACTCGCACATATTGATGTGTTACCCAGTGAATCTGTTCGGTCCATCCATATGATCTAAAGATATTTCTGCATGGTTTAACTATAGTCGAGTGGTTATTCTACCAACTGAATTATGAATTATGGCATGCTAATTCAATATGAATTTAATGTATATGTTTTCATCCAACACAGAGCTGAAACCAATTTAGCAGTAACCGATATTCAAATCTACAGTTGAACCATAGAACTCTGCACATTAACATTTGATGAGCAMATAGAGTAGGTTGTTCCATAATACTGTGCAATCAAATGTGACAGTTTCTCACGTATGGCTGACTACGGTGGCTCTATCTTCTCATAACCATTCACCTCTGACTACCCATCATTGATTTCAAATCAAATCAACAGTTCAAATCAAATCAACATTTCTAATCAAATCAAATTTTGTTGGTCACATACACATGGTTAGCAGATGTTAATGCGATTGTAGCGAAATGTTTGTGCTTCTAGTTCCAACAGTGCAGTAATATCCAACAAATAATCTAACAATTCCCAACAACTACCTAACACACACAAATCTAAAGGGGTGAATGAGAATATGTACATATAAATATATGGATGAGTGATGGCTGAGCGGCATAGGCAAGATGCAGTAGATGGTATAAAATACAGTATATACATATGATATGAGTAATGTAAGATATGTAAACATTATTAAAGTGGCATTATTTAGTGTGGCATTGTTTAAAGTGACTAGTGATCCATTTATTAAAGTGTCCAGTGATCGGGTCTCAATGTGGGCAGCAGCCTCTCTGAGTTAATGATGGCTGTTTAGCAGTCTGATGGCCTTGAGATAGAAGCTGTTTCTCAATCTCTTTGATGCACCTGRACTGACCTCGCCTTCTGAATGATAGCAGTGTGAACAGGCAGTGGCTCGGGTGGTTGTTGTCCTTGATGATCTTATTGGCTTTCCTGTGACATCGGGTGCTGTAGGTGTCATGGAGGGCAGGTAGTTTGCCCCCGGTGATGCGTTGGGCAGACCGCACCACCCTCTGGAGAGCCTTGCGGTTGTGGCCAGTACAGTTGCCGTACCAGGCTGTGATACAGCCCGACAGGATGCTCTTGATTGTGCATCTGTAAAAGTTTGTCAGATGTCAGCCAAAACATCAATACACACACACACACACACACACACACACACACACACCCTGATACACTACTCCTATACCAGGCCATTCTAACATGTATAAAAGCTTGTGCCTCCCATTGGACTGACTCCAGTGTGAATATGAAACTAAGAGACAAAGGAAAGGCGACATTTTCTCTCTCCTTTCTCTCTTGCTTTTTTCATAAAGGAGAATAATAGCTGTGAATGTCTCACAGTGGTGTTATGAAAAATGATTTGATAGGGATAAAGTGCCATGGGCACCTGCTATTTGGTGGTCAAACACACCTGCACACTACTTATCTTCGACCTCACACACACGGCCATCAGCTGTCATCACCTCTGTAGTCTCCACCTCATCGACCCTCTACAGCACCCTCAATGTCTCTTTATACTCCACAACCTTTCACCGCTGGCCTCAGAAAGCTCTATTAATTAGTGTCAGACAGAGGACTCACACACACACGCACATGTGCACACACACACAACAGGGAGAGAGAGGGAAACAGAGAGAGAGAAGACCCCCCACAGAGTAAAATGCATAATACCCTCATAACCCTCTGACATCTCCCAAACATATGGATAGGGGGGGAGGGAGGGAGGGAGGGAGGGAGGGAGGGAAAATCAACCCTGGTCATTGAGAGACCACAGGGAGGTTATCCCAAATCTTCTGGTGCTCCCAGTGCATTTAATGCTATAACTGAGAGGACTGAATGGGAGCATGGGCTGTCTATAGGACTGGATGTATCTAATGTGAGGTGATGACAGACGGATTTATCTCTGTTCTCATTCCCCTTCCCTCCCCCAACCCTCTGTCTCCCAGCTTCCAGTGGTGACCTCTATTGATGATGATTGTCCTGTCCTTGTTAGCCTATTATGTTCTTTCTCTCAACCCTCCCCTTTCCCTCCAGCATGGGCATGGCTATATGGCATAATGAATATCATTCTGAGTAAATAAAACAACTGTGGGGGTTGGGTGTTTCACGTGCATATAGGCAGCTGTTCCCCCATAGCCTTGACACACACACACACACACACACACACACACACACACACACACACACACACACACACACACAACACACACACACACACACACACACACACACACACACACACACACACACACACACACACAGACTGTAGTACATATAAAGACAGAAAGTCCTGAAAGGAATGGCTCTTGTCATTCAGACACACAGCATTGGACCACTACTGTATGTCAATTACAGTATGTCAGTCATGGCCATTTACAGGGTAGCTAAAGAGTGCCATGAAGACAATATGAAATATATTATAAATGTAAATTTACTGTTTTGTGATAGATTATTTATGCAGTGGAATATAATTAAATATATGTGTATATTATTTTCATCTGTACTGTTCTTGAAAATCACTAACTTGCTGATTCTAGCAGATGAAAATCATATAATCTCTCTGTCCCTCTCTCCGCTGCTCCCTCCTTTAAAATCAACCTTTTCCCGATATGGAATCATCAACAGGTAAGTTTACATCTCATTGTTTCAGCTTAATTGTTTCAGGACATATTCACAGTCATTGTAGTCAATAAACGTATTATGCTACTCTAGTAACAAAATGTACTTTACATACAAAACATGGATATAACAGTATCATAAATATTGTTTTGTAGAATAACATTTTATGACATGCCTACTCCATAACAATAGAACTGTAACTACAGTATGTGACTAACATTGTTTAACGCTATAGACATGCTCTAGCTATAGAGCTGTGTTACAATGAGCACTCTAATATCACTATCAACACCTGCAACATCTCTCTCTCTCTATCTCTGCCCTCCTCTCTCACTCACCCTCTTTGGGACTAACAGAAAAGATCCAGCAGGATTGTAAGTATTCTTTATTAACACAGTAACATTTTGTATTGTGTCTACTGTGTCTATTTTCTGTTGTGTCTGTTGTCTTCACTCTTAGAAAAAAATGTTTTTTCAAAGGGAAGCGGAAGAACCCTTATTGGTTCTAGAGAGCACTTTTTCTTCTTAGAGTGTATTGAGTCTGCTGTAATACTCAGTACTGTTTCTACATTGTCTCTATGGGGGATGAAAACACCAATTTGAACCCACATTTACAGCAGTAAATGATATAATGGTGTACGTGCAGTAGTACTAGGAGCTAGGGCTGTTGCGGTGACTGTATTGCCGCCACACCGGCATGATGGCAGTCAAAAACCACATGACCGTTTAGTCATGGTAATTAGGCTTCTCCAAGCTCTGACGCTGCTGATGGTCATTAGTAGCTTACCAAATTTGCTAACTGCCTGGAACTCAGCACTCTAGAAGCACTCAGCACTCTGACATCAAATGTAATTTTATTGGTGACACATGGTTAGCAGATGTTAATGTGAGTGTAGTTGTGCTTCTAGTTCCGACAGTGCAGTAATATCTAACAAGTAATCTAACAATTCCCAACAACTACCTAATACACACAAATCTAAAGGGGGTGAATGAGAATATGTACATATAAATATATGGATGAGRGATGGCRGAGCGGCATAGGCAAGATGCAATAGATGGTATAAAATACAGTATATACATGTGATATGAGTAATGTAAGATATGTAGACATTATTAAAGTGCCATTATTTAGAGAGGCATTGTTTAAAGTGACTAGTGATCTATTTACTAGTCACTTTAAATGTAAATGTACTCAAATCTAATGAAGCACTTCATGTGAGTCCATGAGCTGATGTTGTACAACATCTCTATAGGCTATGCAATTGCATGAGAAAACAGAGGGGATCCCATCAGATTTCTATAGACTAAGCCTACTATATTTATTTCTCAACTTCCCTAATATTAAGCACYTTGCTTCTCTTTACAACAGGAGTATAGCCRACCTGGCTGGCATGAAAATGAACCACGGGAAAAATCATCCTCCATTCGCTATTTAAGTGCATAGATGACATGTATTTTTTCCAGCTGCCCCTGTTTGGAGACAGGTGCATGATAATAGTGTGATGGGTGACAGTATTAGCCTACGATGCCCAGCAAACAGCGCATGCTTCTTTTCTGTCGGCGACTTTTTCAAATCATAGTCGCACACCTCATGTAGCCTGGCCTATATGTTTTGATAAGGTTTGTATCACAACTAAAGTGGCCAAATAACTTTGTAAAATGAAGCACATTAATCTGCTTCACAACGGGTGTAGAGCCTAACTGGCATACATACACAGCGCGTGAGTTTCAAATTTGGGAAGATCATTTTCACCATAAAAATGCACCTTAATAATAAAAGCATTACATGCATAATCACATTTGTGGTCACTTTTGAGAATGGTGTTTTCCTGCTAATGGAACATACACACTTCTAGCCTGCTGCCGTGTGCACATTGCTGTGTTTATAATGTGAAGAAATTGCCTAATAGTTTATCAACATTTTAAGCTAAACGTTCTGATCTGTTGCGTCAGCCATATTGCTTAAAACCGTTTTTCTGATGCTAGTGGTTGTATTAATTTGGGATCTATTGCATCCCACAACTGTCCCAGACTATGTCTGGAATATTTATTTATCGTACAGAATATAATAGGTCAACTTTTGTACTATGGGGGATAGTAGATTGACATAGACTAGTGTTTTTGCTGTTCGTTAGGCCTACTCATCTTGTTGGCTGACGAAAAGTAAATGTGGACAGTTCTTCCAATATCTTCAATATGCACCTGGGAATTGGATAAGGACGCGTTGCGCATCCTTATCAGCC
>NC_036851.1:38306353-38321353 GCF_002910315.2 Salvelinus sp. IW2-2015 | reverse complement strand
ACCCAATACAGGCCCACCCCATGACAGCCATCCAGCCACCCCCATGACAGCCATCCAGCCCACCGCCATGACAGCATCCAGCCACCCCATGACAGCCATCCAGCCACCCCATGACAGCCATCCAGCCGCCCATGATAGCCACCTCATGACATCACACCCCCATGACAGCCATCCAGCCACCCAGACAAAGCCCACACAGCCACCCATGACACCACCAGCCGCCCCATGATAGCCACTCATGACATCCACCCCATGACGACCATCCAGCCCACCACAGTGACACCATCCACCACCCATGACAGCCATCCAGCCACCCCATGACAGCCATCCAGCCACCCCATGACAGCCATCCAGCCACCACATGACAGCCATCCAGCCGCCCCATGATAGCCACCTCATGACAGCCAGCCCATGACAGCCAGCCAGCTCTCCTGACATTACAATATGATCCCACTGAACCCATATGATACCCCGCCCCCTCCTTCTTCCACCTGGGGAAAGGGGATACCTAGTCAGTTGCACTGAATGCTTTCAACTGAAATGTCTCTTCTGCATTTAACTCAACCACTCTGAATCTGAGAGGTGCTGTCTTAATTGGTGTCCACATCATCAACACCTGGGGAGCAGTTGGTGGTTAACCACCTTGCCAGCTTGGGGATTCGAATTAGCGACCTTTCGTTTGGTGGCCCAACTCCCGTCCTCTCTCCACATCCCCCTTCTCTCTCCCTCACTCATTCAAAGAGGGATCATTCACTCATTCAGTCCCAAACAGTCCTGTTGGCTTCCATACAACCTCATATAGAGTGTAAGCCATTGTCCTGCTGTAGCTCTGGTCCTACGGCCTTGGTTCTATAGTCTGCCACAGACAGAGCTATGGGACTGGGCTCTCCTCTGCTGTCTTCTCTCCTCCCCTCCTCTTCTGCCCTCCCCCTCCTCTCCACTCCCCTCCTCTCCACTCTTCTCCTCTCCACTAATCTCCTCTTTTATCCTGTCCTCCCCCTCCTCTCCTCTCCACTCTTCACCTCTCCCCTCCCCTAATCTCCTCTTCAGTCTTTTCCTCTACTATACAGTTTATGTAAATATGACAGTAAGCATGCTCTATAATCCCCTTCCAAAATAGCAGCCCTAGCAGTTATGCAACCACATGCTGTAATCATTGGTTAACCAATCAAAAGAGCTTCTGAAAAAAAAAAAACATTTTGTGTAGTTGCACGGACACAGATTAAGCCTTTTCTCCTGGCCGTAAAAGCATTTCTAATTGGAGAATCTTCTCAAACAGTGCTTTTTCTTTCAGGAGTGCTTTGGCTTAATCTGGGTCCTATTGAAGTCGCTCAAAACCCCTTGGTGGTTGAGAAGATCAAGCATTATTCAGTTATGTCGTCAACCAGACTAGGGAGAATTYTTGATGAAGGATGTTGAGATTTCTGACATCACTGACTAATCCTGTTCAACCCTGTTCTGTTGTGTTCTGTTTGTTTCCATGGTGACTCAGGTTCTCATGGCGACGGAACGGGAAGTTCTTCAACGTGGGGAAGGATCCACGGGTGACGATGCGGAAGCGCTCGGGAACGCTGGAGATTAGCTTCCGGAGRGGAGGGAGGCCAGAGGACTATGAGGGGGAATACCAGTGTTTTGCTTCTAACGACTTTGGAACGGCACTGACCAACAAGATCCTACTACGAGTGTCCAGTGAGGAGTCTGTTAATACACATCCACGCACACACACAAGCACACATCAGCACACACACACCCACACACACACACACACACACAACACACACACACACACACACACACACACACACACACACACACACACACACACACACACACACACACACACACACACACACACACACACACACACACACACACACACACACACACACACACACCACACACACACTCTCCCCCCCGCACCTCTCTGATTCAGAGGGGTTGGATTAAATGCAGAAGAAACACATTTCAGTTGAAGGCATTCAGTTGTACAATTGACTAGGATCCCCCTTTCCCTTTCCCTCTGACACACACACGCGCACACACACACGCGCACACACACACGCGCGCACACACACACACACACACGCACACACACACACACACACATAGACATAGACACAAAAAATCAGTAGGCTATATTCTGAAATGTTATAAAGTGAATATGACTTGTAATATGTATCTCATACACAGGAGGTTGGGGAGGATGGGCTCGTGGTAATGACTGGAGCGGAATCAATGGAATGGTATCAAATACATCAAACACATGGTTCCCAGGTGTTCGATGCCATTCCATTTACTCCGTTCAGGACATTATTATGAGCCATCTCCCCTCAGCAGCCTCCTGTGATCTCATGTCATCTAAATATCTCTCTCCCTCCCTCTGTCAGAGTCCCCTTTGTGGCCTAAGGAGGTGTTGGAGCCAGTGGTAGTGGGTGAGGGTTCTTCCCTGGTCTTAGCCTGTAACCCTCCTCCAGGCCTGCCCCCTCCACACACCTTCTGGATGAACAGCGGTGAGTCTAGCTCTCTCTCTGTCTCTCTCTATGTCTGTCTGTCCCCCTCTCCCTGTGTGTCCTTCTGTCCCTCTTTATCCCAGTCGTTTGTCCTCTTAGGTGACCTCTCAGCTCTTCTGTCACTTGCTATTTAATGCTATTGCTTTCTTTTCMCTCTCTCTCCCTCTCTCTCTCCCGCTCTCTCTCCCCTCTCTCTCTCCCGCTCTCTCTCCCCTCTCTCTCTCTCTTCTGTCTAGAAATGTTTCAAACCTCTCACTCTCAAGATATCCTCACTTTCTTTCTCTCTCTCTCTCTCTCTCTCTCGCTCGATCACTCGTTCACTCTCTCTCCCTCCTTTCTCTTTCTATCTCTCTATCCTCTTCTCTAGTGGTGTGTGTTACTGCTGACCCACTGTAATTCTCTGTGTGTGTGTAATTATCTGACTGCTGGGTAAAGAGCTGAGAGGCCAGAACCCAAGAGCAGGCAGAAGCCATTTTAAGAGCCCAGACTGAAGTAGTCCTTCACTGCTAATGGTGTCACTATACTCTCTGGACTGTACTCCACTACTCTCACTTCACTAAATCTTTATTAGCCAAGCTAATTATAACCATGGGGCCACTATGAACATAATACATACAGTAGATAATAGCAATCATAGCATTATGGCACATTGCCCAGTCACAGTTACACACCACCACTACATTTGACCACCGACTGGGGGATGATTGGACCACACCACCGTCAAGACAACCAGATTGGCCCTGTCACTCGTCTTGGTTACAGTGTGTGTGATCATCTGTCGGGAGCATCTGTGTGTTAGGAGTTAACATTAACACAGAGCCCCAGAGTGACAAGTCCCAGTCCCAGTGCTACATCATCACAGAGGATGACAACACTAGAGCTGACCTAGCTGGCACCATGGATATAGAATCCTAGATTGGATATATTGTCTATGGCTGGCCCCACTGGCTACCACTGTGTGTCCTACCACTGCTAGTACTCTATTACACGTTACATACACTCAGCTCAGGTCCAGTCTAGTTAMGAGTTTAAGCCAATGAGACCAGACTACAGTTAGAGTTTAAAGGGTAACGTCTATTTGAGCTTTATCTATCTGGTTGGGACTGACTGTTTTTCAAGTCACATGAGATGTAGGCTACTCCGCTTGGCCAGTCTAGTGGATGCCTCTGAAATTAGATAATGTTATGGTCCATTATGAAGCATACAGTCTAAATGATTTAGGATCTTTCTCACTCACTCCCTCTCCCTTCATTCTCACCCATATTTACCTCTCTCTCTCCCTCTCTTTCCTCCCCCATCCTTACCTTACTCTCTGATCTCTCCCTCCTTCCTCTCTCTCTACCGCCTCCCTTCTCTTTCTCTCTCTCTCTCTCCCTCTCTCCTTTCCCTCACTCCAATCCTCCCTCTCTCCCTCCCTCCCTCTGTCCTTCTCTCCCTCCACAGCCATGATGTCTATAACCCAAGATAGTCGTGTGTCCATGGGTCTGAATGGAGATCTGTATTTCTCTAATGTTCTGGCTAAAGACTCCCACACAGACTACAGCTGCAACGCCCGCTTCCTCTTCACACACACCATCCAGCAGAAGAACCCCTTCACACTCAAAGTGCAGACCAGTAAGTAGGCTACACACACACACACATACACACAGATGCGCACACACACACCACACACACACACACACGTATCCCTACACCCACCAAAAGTCTTTGAATGTAGTCATGTTCTATTGCTGTGTATGTATAGGATCATCTATTGTATGGTCAACCTGTGTCCCTTACATGAAATATGAGAAGTCTCCCTCTAGTGGTGGCCTAGGCCATGACATGTACAGGATGTTATTTTACCAGGACTTTCTCCTTTGTTCCTCAGTGTGTGCTGTTGTGGCTGTGTT
Source organism: Salvelinus sp. IW2-2015 (assembly GCF_002910315.2). NCBI lineage: Eukaryota > Metazoa > Chordata > Actinopteri > Salmoniformes > Salmonidae > Salvelinus > Salvelinus sp. IW2-2015. The sequence continues at coordinate 38,316,951 of NC_036851.1, read as the reverse complement.
CGCTCCTCCAGCTCTGCCACAATTGTTCCTGACAGAGGATTTCTCCACAGTGCCCATCTGTCTGTAAGAAATTGACATTTCTCTTTTTCTGACGCAGGGGAGAAAGCTGCTCAGTGCTCATTTCTGAAGCAAGGGAGAAGCTGCTCAGTGCTCATTTCTGACGCAGGCTAGAAGCTACTCAGTGCTCGTTTCTGACACAGGGGAGAAGCTGCTCAGTGCTCATTTCTGACGCCGGGGAGAAGCTGCTCAGTGCTCATTCTGACGCATGGGGAGAAGCTGCTCAGTGCTCAGTGCTCATTTTGACGCAGGGGAGAAGCTGCTCAGTGCTCATTTCTGACGCATGGGAGAAGCTGCTCAGTGCTCATTTCTGACGCAGGGAAGAAGCTGCTCGGTGCTCAGTGCTCATTTCTGACGCAGGGGAGAAGCTGCTCAGTGCTCATTTCAGTGCTCAAATGAGCTCAGTGCTAATTTCTGACACAGGGGAGAAAGCTGCTCAGTGCTCATTTCTGACGCAGGGAAGAAGCTGCTCGGTGCTCAGTGCTCATTTCTGACGCATGGGGAGAAGCTGCTCAGTGCTCATTTCTGACACAGGGGAGAAAGCTGCCCAGTGCTCATTTCTGACGCAGGGAAGAAGTTGCTCGGTGCTCAGTGCTCATTTCTGACCAGGGAGAGCTGCTCAGTGCTCATTTCTGACGCAGGGAGAAGCTGCTCAGTGCTCATTTCTGACGCAGGGAAGAAGCTGCTCGGTGCTCAGTGCTCATTTCTGACACAGGGGAAAGCTGCTCAGTGCTCATTTCTGACACAGGGGAGAAAGCTGCTCAGTGCTCTATTTCTGACACAGGGGAGAAAGCTGCCCAGTGCTCATTTCTGACGCATGAGGAGGAGCTGCTAGTGCTCATTTCTGACGCATGGGGAGAAGCTGCTCAGTGCTCATTTCTGACACAGGGGAGAAAGCTGCCCAGTGCTCATTTCTGACGCAGGGAAGAAGTTGCTCGGTGCTCAGTGCTCATTTCTGACAAGGGGAGAAGCTGCTCAGTGCTCATTTCTGACGCAGGGGAGAAGCTGCTCAGTGCTCATTTCTGACGCAGGGAAGAAGCTGCTCGGTGCTCAGTGCATTTTGACACAGGGGAGAAGCTGCTCATGTGCTCATTTCTGACGCAGGGGAGAAGCTGCTCAGTGCTCATTTCTGACACAGGGAGAAGCTGCTCAGTGCTCATTTCTGACACAGGGGAGAAAGCTGCCCAGTGCTCATTTCTGACGCATGAGGAGGAGCTGCTCAGTGCTCATTTCTGACGCATGGGAGAAGCTGCTCAGTGCTCATTTCTGACGCATGGGGAGAAGCTGCTCAGTGCTCAGTGCTCATTTCTGACGCAGGGGAGAAGCTGCTCAGTGCTCATTTCTGACGCATGGGAGAAGTGCTCAGTGCTCATTTCTGACGCAGGGGAGAAGCTGCTCAGTGCTCATTTCTGATGCAGGGAAGAAGCTGCTCGGTGCTCAGTGCTCATTTCTGACGCAGGGGAGAAGCTGCTCAGTGCTCATTTCAGTGCTCAAATGAGTCAGTGCTAATTTCTGACACAGGGGAGAAAGCTGCTCAGTGCTCATTTCTGACGCAGGGAGAAGCTGCTCGGTGCTCAGTGCTCATTTCTGACGCATGGGAGAGAGCTGCTCAGTGCTCTTTTTGACACAGGGGAGAAAGCTGCCCAGTGCTCATTTCTGACGCAGGGAAGAAGTTGCTCGGTGCTCAGTGCTCATTTCTGACACAGGGGAAGCTGCTCAGTGCTCATTTCTGACGCAGGGAGAAGCTGCTCAGTGCTCATTTCTGACGCAGGGAAGAAGCTGCTCGGTGCTCAGTGCTCATTTCTGACACAGGGGAGAAGCTGCTCAGTGCTCATTTCTGACGCAGGGGAGAAGCTGCTCAGTGCTCATTTCTGACACAGGGGAGAAAGCTGCTCAGTGCTCATTTCTGACACAGGGGAGAAAGCTGCCCAGTGCTCATTTCTGACGCATGAGGAGGAGCTGCTCAGTGCTCATTTCTGACACAGGGGAGAAGCTGCTCAGTGCTCATTTCTGACGCATGAGGAGAAGCTGCTCAGTGCTCATTTCTGACACAGGGGAGAAGCTGCTCAGTGCTCATTTCTGACACAGGGGAGAAGCTGCTCAGTGCTCATTTCTGACACAGGGAGAAAGCTGCCCAGTGCTCATTTCTGACGCATGAGGAGAAGCTGCTGGTGCTCAGTGCTCATTTCTGACACAGGGGAGAAGCTGCTCAGTGCTCAGTGTCATTTCTGACGCAGGGGAAGCTGCTCAGTGCTCAGTGCTCATTTTTGACGCAGGGGAGAAGCTGCTCAGTGCTCATTTCTGACGCATGGGAGAAGCTGCTCAGTGCTCATTTCTGACGCAGGGAGAAGCTGCTCAGTGCTCATTTCTGACGCAGGGAAGAAGCTGCTCGTGCTCAGTGCTCATTTCTGACGCAGGGGAGAAGCTGCTCAGTGCTCATTTCAGTGTCAAATGAGCTCAGTGCTAATTTCTGACACAGGGGAGAAGCTGCTCAGTGCTCAGTGCTCATTTCTGACGCAGGGGAGAAGCTGCTCAGTGCTCAGTGCTCATTTCTGACGCAGGGGAGAAGCTGCTCAGTGCTCAGTGCTCATTTCTGACGCAGGGGAGAGCTGCTCAGTGCTCATTTCTGACGCATGGGAGAGCTGCTCAGTGCTCATTTCTGACGCAGGGAGAAGCTGCTCAGTGCTCATTTCTGACGCAGGGAAGAAGCTGCTCGGTGCTCAGTGCTCATTTCTGACGCAGGGGAGAAGCTGCTCAGTGCTCATTTCAGTGCTCAAATGAGCTCAGTGCTATTTCTGACACAGGGGAGAAAGCTGCTCAGTGCTCATTTCTGACGCAGGGAAGAGCTGCTCGGTGCTCAGTGCTCATTTTGACGCATGGGGAGAAGCTGCTCAGTGCTCATTTCTGACACAGGGGAAGCTGCCCAGTGCTCATTTCTGACGAGGGAAGAAGTTGCTGCTGGTGCTCAGTGCTCATTTCTGACACAGGGGAGAAGCTGCTCAGTGCTCATTTCTGACGCAGGGGAGAAGCTGCTCAGTGCTCATTTCTGACGCAGGGAAGAAGCTGCTCGGTGCTCAGTGCTCATTTCTGACACAGGGGAGAAGCTGCTCAGTGCTAATTTCTGACGCAGGGGAGAAGCTGCTCAGTGCTCATTTCTGACGCAGGGGAGAAGCTGCTCAGTGCTCATTTCTGACGCAGGGGAGAAGCTGCTCAGTGCTCATTTCTGACGCAGGGGAGAAGCTGCTCAGTGCTCATTTCTGGCGCAGGGGAGAAGCTGCTCAGGTGCTCATTATTCTGACGCAGGGGAGAAGCTGCTCGGTGCTCAGTGCTCATTTCTGACCGCAGGGAGAAGCTGCTCAGTGCTCATTTCTGGCGCAGGGGAGAAGCTGCTCTCGTCAGTGCTCATTCTGACAAGGGGAGAGCTGCTCAGTGCTCAGTGCTCATTTCTGACGCAGGGAGAAGCTGCTCAGTTCTCATCCATTCTTACAGCGCTCTTGGAACTGGAAATCAACCCCTCTGTAAAACATGTGTTGAAAGTGCATTTTATTTACATTTTGTGTATGTGAATGTGTATGTACAGGAGTGTCTCTGTGCATGTGTTTTCATCCTTACAGCCCTGTGTGTGTGTGTGTGTGTGTGTGTGTGTGTGTGTGTGTGTGTGTGTGTGTGTGTGTGTGTGTGTGTGTGTGTGTGTGTGTGTGTGTGCAGAACACACACACACACTCACACACACACACACACCCTGTATCTAATTAATTGCCCATCACTTGGAGGATTGGACAGAGTAAAGCTTCTCCTCTCCTCCTGTGTATCATAAAGCCCTTAACCCCAGCCCATAGCCATAGATGTTCTTATTGCCCTGGCCCTGGGGAGTAGGCCTGGGAGTGATGGCATGTGAGGGGACTCTCATAGGGACAGAATGGGGACAGCCCCCAACTAACCCCCTATGGGAAGGTTGTGTAAGAGATAGGCTGAGTAAACAGGGATTTTCCTAAATTATGCAAATAAGAGCATTTGTGTTGATGATTCATTGTTCATTCATTCATTATTATAAGCATGCAGATGCAAATGTACACACATGCGTGTTCACACACGGAGAGCGAGCATAGGAGATGGATAGAGCTGCACCACCTGTCATAATGAGTATCTGTTACACACATGCGCGTGCACACGTGGTAGTAAGCTTGTCCCTGGGGGCCAGGCCTAGTTTTCTTCTCGGGTCTCAGTGCACRATGGGAGGCTATCGATCAAGCATGGCTATTGGCTACACTTTGCCATGGCTGCGCGTTGCCATGGCTATAATGTCACCATAGCTACTTGTCACGGTGATGGCGTGCATACAAGTAACAGCCAAAATGAAGGTAACACCAACATAAAGTGTCTCAATAGGGCGTTGGGCCACACTGTTAAAATAGAAAGTCTCAAAACACCATGATTGTGTAATGAAACCATGAAAAGTAGTTCACTTAAGCTGAGCTCTTGTGTTTGGTGGGTGTTTGACTGTAAACCCAATGTAAGTGTTTTAATACTCAGAATGTGTTTTAAAACAGAAATGAAGTACTCTGAAACACCCAAAGTGGTTCTTCAACCTGAAAATGTGTGTTTTTAAGATAGTGTTGTGAAAACACTTTTTGAGGTTTCAGTGCATGTAAAAGCAGCATCACACGACACACAAACTGTGTTTTTCATACAGTCAATGGTTTAMAAATGCAAATGGATAATAGCCTAAATAATGATCGATGATAAGTCCCTATGCATTTTTGTTGTTGAATTCCACCTTTATTTTTTTCAATGCTTTAGACAGATTAGAAACCGGAGGGGCAGTAAAATGGAATTTTACCCACTCAACCATACAGCCACACTGTAAAAAATCATTCTGGGGTGAATTAAAATTGACAAAAAAAACAACTAACATATATTTAATAAAAATGTATGAATAGAAGTGGTGCAGAGCCAGTGGTCTAGCGATAACGCTAACTAGTTCCATCTTAGACAGGTCACCCCTCTCCCCACCAAAGCCCGGGGTTCAATTACCCGCTCCAACCCTACAATCTGTTTCTTCCACCAATCTGTGTCTCCTCTGTCATTTCATAACTGTCTCCATAAAGTGTCAAAATACCACAAACATATCTTTAAAACTTTTAAATACCCTTAAAATACCTTTATGTTAATTTAAGAATACATCTAACTGAATTTGTTGCTCAAAATGAATGTGTCTTTCATGAGGATAACCAAAAAGATAATTAATTGAGTGATTGGTTTTATCTCACCTTGCATTTACTTTATTTAACTAGGCAGGTCAGTTAAGAACAAATTCTTATTTACAATGGCAGCCTACACCAGCCAAACCCAGACAACTGTGCGCCACCCTATGGGACTCCCAATCTCAGACAGTTATGATCAAGCCTGGATTTGAACCAGGGTGTCTGTAGTGACACCTCCAGCACTGAGATGCAGTGCCTTAGACCGCTGCACCACTCGAGAGCCCTTTCTTGCATTTCTTATCTTGCCACATGACTTTGTTTATGGAGGATTGTGGGTAAATCAAATTGTTTAGACTGTATGATTCTTTCATACAATCTTGTATGCATGTTTGAAGAAAGACAGGTATATTTCCATATTAGTACTAAGCTAGATGTCCCATGAGGTGTAATGAATCCTGATGAATTGACGTTCAATGAGGACAGTATCCATTCCCACACATGATCATCAATGGAAGAGGCAAGTGCAGAATCCTCAGTTCTTGCAGTTCAATATCCAGTTACTGATGGTGGTTTGAACACGGTGCTTGACAATCCCTGTCAAAACAGTATAAAATGGCAAATGATGAAATACATAGAACAATGATAAACATAAAGACACTTCAGAAAAAGGGATCTAAATCTGCACTAGAAAGGATTCAAAACAGCATCATGCTGTTTACAAGCTTTAGAAAGAGGAAACATCATCATAGTGTTTAGAAGCTTTAGAAAGAGGAAACAGCAGCATAGTGTTTAGAAGCTTTAGAAAGAGGAACACATCATCATAGTGTTTTAGAACTTTAGAAAGAGGAAACAGCAGCATAGTGTTTAGAAGCTTTAGAAAGAGGAAACATCATCATAGTGTTTAGAAGCTTTAGAAAGAGGAAACAGCATCATAGTGTTTAGAAGCTTTTAGAAAGAGGAAACAGCATCATAGTGTTTAGAAGCTTTAGAAAGAGGAAACAGCATCATAGTGTTTAGAAGCTTTAGAAAGAGGAAACAGCATCATAGTGTTTAGAAGCTTAAGAAAGAGGAAACAGCATCATAGTGTTTAGAAGCTTTAGAAAGAGGAAACAGCATCATAGTGTTTAGAAGCTTTAGAAAGAGGAAACAGCATCATAGTGTTTAGAAGCTTTAGAAAGAGGAAACAGCATCATAGTGTTTAGAAGCTTTAGAAAGAGGAAACAGCATCATGTGTTTAGAAGCTTTAGAAAGAGGAACAGCATCATAGTGTTTAGAAGCTTTAGAAAGAGGAAACAGCATCATAGTGTTTAGAAGCTTTAGAAAGAGGAAACAGCATCATAGTGTTTAGAAGCTTTAGAAAGAGGAAACAGCATATAGGTGTTTAGAAGCTTTAGAAAGAGGAAACAGCATCATATGTGTTAGAAGCTTTAGAAAGAGGAAACACATCATATGTTTAGAAGCTTTAGAAAGAGGAAACAGCATCATAGTGTTTTAGAAGCTTTAGAAAGAGGAAACAGCATCATAGTGTTTAGAAGCTTTAGAAAGAGGAAACAGCATCATAGTGTTTAGAAGCTTTAGAAAGAGGAAAAATCATAGTGTTTAGAAGCTTTAGAAAGAGGAAACAGCATCATAGTGTTTAGAAGCTTTAGAAAGAGGAAACAGTCATCATATGTGTTAGAAGCTTTAGAAAGAGGAAAAGATCATATTGTTTAGAGCTTTAGAAAGAGGAAACCATCATGTTGTTTAGAAGCTTTAGAAAAAGGACAGCACATATGGTTTAGAAGCTTTAGAAAGAGGAAACAGCATCATATTGTTTAGAAGCTTTAGAAAGAGGAAACAGCATCATAGTGTTAGAAGCTTTAGAAAGAGGAAACAGCATCATAGTGTTTAGAAGCTTTAGAAAGAGGAAACAGCATCATAGTGTTTAGAAGCTTTAGAAAGAGGAAACAGCATCATAGTGTTTAGAAGCTTTAGAAAGAGGAAACAGCATCATAGTGTTTAGAAGCTTTAAGAAAGAGGAAATATCATCATAGTGTTTAGAAGCTTTAGAAAGAGGAAACAGCATCATAGTGTTTAGAAGCTTTTAGAAAGAGGAAAACATCATATAGTGTTTAGAAGCTTTAGAAAGAGGAAACAGCATCATATTGTTTAGAAGCTTTAGAAAGAGGAAACAGCATCATATTGTTTAGAAGCTTTAGAAAGAGGAAACAGCATCATATTGTTTAGAAGCTTTAGAAAGAGGAAACAGCATCATATTGTTTAGAAGCTTTAGAAAGAGAAGAAACAGCATCATATGTTTAGAAGCTTTTAGAAGAGGAAACAGCATCATAGGTTTAGAAGCTTTAGAAAGAGGAAAACCAGCATCATAGGTTTGAAGCTTTAAAAGGAGAAAAAGAGCAACAGCAATCATAAAGTGTTTTCAGAAAGCTTTTAGCCAAGAGCAAACCAGCAATTCATGTGCTTAGACCCTTTAGAAAGAGGAAACATAGCATCAATAGTGTTTAGGAAGCTTTAGAAGAGAAACATCAGATCATTGGATTTAGAAGCTGTAGAAAGAGGAAACGACTCCAAAATAGAAGGTATCTAATTCTGCACTGGGCAGAACTGGGCAGAACTACCAAACATAATAGTGTTTTCAACCTTTTTTGTTAGTGCTCCCAGTTCCTGCAAGGTGTTGTACAACATTTAATTAAGTGCTGTCACAACACACCGTATAATGTTTCAAAGCATCTCAGGATGACGGGTTTCAATACTCCAGCAAAGTTAATGTTTCGTCTCCTTCAAGTTGGTGGCAGCTCAGTTGCCACTCGTTTTGGCGTTACAAAGCACTTAATTTTAACAGTGCACCACCAACCAGAACAGCTTCAATGCACCTTGGCATAAAGGTGTCTGGAACTCTTTTGGAAGTATGTGGCACCGTTCTTCCATGAGAAACTCCATCATTTGGTGTTTTGTTGATGATGGTGGAAAAGGCTGTCTCAGGCGCCTCTCCAGAATCTCCTATAAGTGTTCAATTGGTTTGAGATCTGGTGACTGAGACAGCCATGTCATATGGTTAACACTGTTTTCATGCTCATCAAACCATTCAGTGACAACTCGTGCCCTGTGGATGGGGGCATTATCATCCTATGGGGGCATAGCCATGGTAGCCGAAAGAATGGCCTGCCCAGCATTTTTATACATGACCCTAAGCATGATGGGACGTTAATTGCTTAATTAACTCAGGAACTACACCTGTGTGGAAACACCTGCTTTCAATATACTTTGTATCCCTCATTTACTCATGTGTTTCCATTATTTTGGCAGTTACACGTATGGTCTGTGCCAGGTGTTTGTACTAATCCCTGAAATACTCTCCAAGTGTCACTAAAAAAACACTTCCACACTCTCTGTCTGCAGGGCACTGGAGATGCTAACCGTTAACAAATTATTTAATCCCATAGGCCTACAGATCAGATCTGCATCACAGAATTAGCTAACGCTAATTGTTCCTGGTTCATTATAGCCCCATTAGTCTTGAGGCTAGTTCCTTTTAATGTGGGTTAACCTTCTAATTCGACCTAAGGTCTTTAAAGTTTTGTAACACTCACAACACTCACTCACTGTCGTATATGTTTTACTGTCTGATGAAGTGTTGTATTTATTTATGTGTATTATTTACAATTTTGAGGTAAAGGGTAAGTACTGTGATATGAAATATATGAGTTATCCCACCAATAGCACACACTTTTCTGTCCTTAAAACGCAACAAACAAATAAGCAGCTCACAGCCACGAGTGTTGCCACTGATCTATGTGTAACCTCCCTTCATGACACAGTACAACATTTCTGATACATTATCTTTAAGAGGATAAATCCTTTAATGACCGAACCCTGAACCCGACTTAGAGCGCATAAGGTTCTGGAAAGGATCCAAATGTTGGCAGGGGAAAACGTTAGTGATTTAACATCACCAGCCTAATGCCTAAGCCCTGCGGTGGTGTTGTTATATGAAGCATGTCACTGAAATATCTGAACTCAGCAACCCGAAAATATGCTCTTTCAATTAGATCAAACGATTTCCTTAGAAGAAAGGAAAGAAAAGAAGAAACAGTATGTTTTCTGTGTTTCATCTGGTCTCTTTTCTCTGGCGGACTGAAAGTCAGAGATCAACGTTGTTTTTCTTTCTCCTCTGGTTTAAATGGCACTCCATAGGAGTTGACAGACAAAGGAACAGCTAACAGGTTGATCTGGCTGGGGAACAAACAGGAAAACGAGCCAATGCTACGTGGGGCGGCATAAAGAGATGGATGAGGACATTCTACGGATGTAGATTAACCGTTTAATCCGTTTGCTTGGCGGAGATGCTGACATAGAAGCATGAACGTAATAAACCAATTTGTTTTCATTTGTCTCTTATCCTTATAAGGAGCTTGTTGTAACGACTTTCCTCTTCTTCTGACGAGGAGTAAGAGATATCGAACCAATTTGCAGCGTGGTAAGTGTCCATTTTAATATGTAAAACTGAACACTACAAAAATACAAAATAACAAAGTGAATGAACAAACGAAAATCGAAACAGTACCGTAGGTGGTGCAAACACAGACACACACCAACACCCCCACAACAACAAGGAAACACAGGCTACTAAAATATGGCTTCCCAATCAGAGACAAGAGTTGACACTGCCTCTGATTTGAGAACCATACTAGGCCAAACATAGGAAATAGAACAGAAAACATAGAAAAACAAGAAAAACATAGAATGCCCACCCCCAATCAACGCTCTGACCAAACTAAATAAAGAATAAACGGAACTAATTGTCAGAACGTGAACAGTACCTCCCCCCAAAGGTGCGGATCTCCGGACGCAAAACTGAAGCCTCATAGGGGAGGGTTCCTGGTGGGCATTTCTACCTGCGTGGCGGGCTCTGGAGCGAGAACGTGGACGCCCACTCCCACATAGTCTCGGCTCACTTGATGTGGCCCTTTAGGAGTAGCGCCTCGCACCCGACTCCGGACTTGGAGACCTAGTAGAGGGCGCGGACTGAACCGGGCGCCTCTGGGACTGACGGGTTCGCCTTCCTGGACTGAAGGGCGGCTCCTGACTGAAGGGCGGCTCTGACTGAAGGGCGGCTCCTGAATGAAGGGCGGCTTCCTGACTGAAGGGCGGCTCCTGACTTGAAGGCGCGGCTCAGGCGGCTCTGACTGAAGGGCGGCTCAGGCAGCAGGCGCTTCGGACAGACGGGCGGCTCAGGCGGATCGCCTCAGGACCGACATGGGCGGCCCGCCATCTTCAGGAACAGTTACCGGGACGGTTGCAGGACAGACCAGAGAAGGCAACTCTGGAGGCGAGGAG